>NW_026734673.1:0-265402 GCF_949786415.1 Peromyscus eremicus | reverse complement strand
GAATGAGTGTGTCCACATGTAGGTGTGCACACTGAACTGTTAGAATGACTGTGCCCACATGGGGTTAGCACACTGAACTGTTAGAATGAGTGTGTCCCTGTGGAGGTGTGCAAACAGAACAGTTAGAATGAGTGTGTCCACATGGAAGTGTGCACACTGAACTGTTAGAATGAGTGTGTCCACATGGAGGTGTGCACACTGAACTGTTAGAATGAGTGTGTCCACATGGAGGTGTGCACACTGAACTCTTAGAATTAGAGTATCCCTGTGGAGATGTGCACACTGAACTGTTAGAATGAGTGTGTCCACATGGAGGTGTGCACACTGAACTGTTAAAATGAGTGTGTCCACATGGAGGTGTGCACACTGAACTGTTAGAATGAGTGTGTCCACTTGGAGGTGTGCACACTGAAATGTTAGAATGAGTGTGCCCACATGGAGGTGTGCACACTGAACTGTTAGAATGAGTGTGTAAACATGGAGGTGTGCACACTGAACTGTTAGAATGAGTGTGTACACATGGAGGTGTGCACACTGAACTGTTAGAATGAGTGTGCCCACATGGAGTTGTGCACACTGAACTGTTAGAATGACTGTGTCCACATGGAGGTGTGCACACTGAACTGTTAGAATGAGTGTGCCCACATGGAGATGTGCACATGTACTGTTAGAATGACTGTGTCCACATAGAGGTGTGCACACTGAACTCTTAGAATGAGTGTGTCCACTTGGAGGTGTGCACACTGAACTGTTAGAATGAGTGTGTCCACATGGAGGTGTGCACACTGAACTGTTAGAATGACTGTTCCTACATGGAGGTGTGCACATTGAACTGTTAGAATGAGTGTTTCCCTGTGGAGGTGTGCACACTGCACTGTTAGCATGAGTGTGTCCACATGGAGGTGTGCACACTGTACTGTTAGAATGAGTGTGTCCACATGGAGGTGTGCACACTGAACTGTTAGAATGAGTGTGTCCACATGGAGGTGTGCACACTGAACTGTTAGAATGACTGTGCCCACATGGGGTTAGCACACTGAACTGTTAGAATGAGTGTGTCCCTGTGGAGGTGTGCAAACTGAACAGTTAGAATGAGTGTGTCCACATGGAAGTGTGCACACTGAATTGTTAGAATGAGTGTGTCCACATGGAGGTGTGCACACTGAAGTGTTAGAATGAGGGTGTCCACATGGAGGTGTGCACACTGAACTGTTAGAATGAGTGTGTCCACATGGAGGTTTGCACACTGAACTGTTAGAATGAGTGTGTCCCTGTGGAGGTGTGCACACTGAAATGTTAGAATGAGTGTGTCCACATGGAGGTGTGCACACTGAAGTGTTAGAATGACTGTGTCCACATGAAGCTGTGCACACTGAACTGTTAGAATGAGTGTGCCCACATGTAGTTGTGCACATGAACTGTTAGAATGAGTGTGCCCACATGGAGGTGTGCACACTGAACTGTTAAATGAGTGTGCCCACATGGAGGTGTGCACACTGAACTGTTAGAATGAGTGTCTCCCCATGGAGGTGTGCACACTGAACTGTTAGAATGTGTGTGTCCCTGTGGAGGTGTGCACACTGATATGTTAGAATGAGTGTGTCCACATGGAGCTGTGCACACTGAAATGTTAGAATGAGTTTGTCCACATGGAGGTGTGCACACTGTACTGTTAGAATGAGTGTGCCCACATGGAAGTGTGCACACTGAACTGTTTGAATGAGAGTGCCCACATGGAGGTGTGCACACTGAACTGTTAGAATGAGTGTGCCCACATGGAGGTGTGCACACTGAACTGGTAGAATGAGTGTGTCCACATGGAGGTGTGCACACTGAACTGTTAGAATGAGTGTGCCCACATGGAGGTGTGCACACTGAACTGTTAGAATGAGTGTGCCCACATGGAGGTGTGAACACTGAACTGTTAAAATGAGTGTGTCCACAAGGAGGTGTGCACACTGAACTGTTAGAATGAGTGTGCCCACATGGAGGTGTGCACACTGAACTGTTAGAATGAGTGTGCCCACATGGAGGTGTGAACACTGAACTGTTAGAATGAGTGTGCCCACATGGAGGTGTGCACACTGAACTGTTAGAATGAGTGTGCCCACATGGAGTGTGCACACTGAACTGTTAGAATGAGTGTGTCCCACATGGAGGTGTGCACACTGAACTGTTAGAATGAGTGTGTCCCTGTGGAGGTGTGCACACTGAAATGTTAGAATGAGTGTGTCCACATGGAGGTGTGCACACTGAACTGTTAGAATGAGTGTGTCCACATGGAGGTGTGCACACTGAACTGTTAGAATGAGTGTGTCCACATGGAGGTGTGCACACTGAACTGTTAGAATGAGTGTGTCCCACTTGGAGGTGTGCACACTGAACTGTTAGAATGAGTGTGCCCACATGGAGGTGTGCACACTGAACTGTTAGAATGAGTGTTCCCACATGGAGGTGTGAACACTGAACTGTTAGAATGAGTGTGCCCACATGGAGGTGTGCACACTGAACGGTTAGAATGAGTGTGTCCACATGGAGGTGTGCACACTGAATTCTAAGAATGAGTTTGTCCACATGGAGGTGTGCACACTGAACTGTTAGAATGAGTGTGTCCACATGGAGGTGTGCACACTGAACTTTTAGAATGAGTGTGTCCCTGTGGAGTTGTGCACACTGTACTGTTAGAATGAGTGTGTCCACATGGAGGTGTGCACACTGAACTGTTAGAATGAGTGTGTCCACATGGAGGTGTGCACACTGAACTGTTAGAATGACTGTGCCCACATGGGGTTAGCACACTGAAATGTTAGAATGAGTGTGTCCCTGTGGAGGTGTGCAAACAGAACAGTTAGAATGAGTGTGTCCACATGGAAGTGTGCACACTGAACTGTTAGAATGAGTGTGTCCCACATGGAGGTGTGCACAATCAACTGTTAGAATGAGTGTGTCCACATGGGAGGTGTGCACACTGAACTCTTAGAATTAGTGTATCCCTGTGGAGATGTGCACACTGAACTGTTAGAATGATGTGTCCTCATGGAGGTGTGCACACTGAACTGTTAGAATGAGTGTGTCTACATGGAGGTGTGCACACTGAACTGTTAGAATGAGTGTGTCCACTTGGAGGTGTGCACACTGAACTGTTAGAATGAGTGTGTCCACATGGAGGTGTGCACACTGAACTGTTAGAATGAGTGTGCCCACATGGAGGTGTGAACACTGAACTGTTAGAATGAGTGTGCCCACATGGAGGTGTGCACACTGAACTGTTAGAATGAGTGTGTCCACATGGAGGTGTGCACACTGAATTCTTAGAATGAGTGTGTCCACATGGAGGTGTGCACACTGAACTGTTTGAATGAGTGTGTCCACATGGAGGTGTGAACACTGAACTGTTAGAATGAGTGTGCCCACATGGAGGTGTGCACACTGAACTGTTAGAATGAGTGTGTCCACAGGGGGGTGTGCACACTGAATTCTTAGAATGAGTGTGTCCACATGGAGGTGTGCACACTGAACTGTTAGAATGAGTGGGTCCACATGGAGGTGTGCACACTGAACTTTTAGAATGAGTGTGTCCCTGTGGAGGTGTGCACACTGAAATGTTAGAATGAGTGTGTCCACATGGAGGTGTGCACACTGAACTGTTAGAATGAGTGTGTCCTCATGGAGGTGTGCACACTGAACTGTTAGAATGACTGTGCCCACATGGGGTTAGCACACTGAACTGTTAGAATGAGTGTGTCCCTGTGGAAGTTAGCACACTGAACAGTTAGAGGGAGTGTGTCCACATGGAAGTGTGCACACTGAACTGTTAGAATGAGTGTGTCCACTTGGAGGTGTGCACACTGAACTGTTAGAATGAGTGTGCCCACATGGAGGTGTGCACACTGAACTGTTAGATTGAGTGTGTCCACAAGGAGGTGTGCACACTGAACTGTTAGAATGAGTGTGTCCCTGTGGAGGTGTGCACACTGAAATGTTAGAATGAGTGTGTCCACATGGAGGTGTGCACACTGAAGTGTTAGAATTTGTCCACATGGAGGTGTGCACACTGAACTGTTAGAATGAGTGTGTCCACATGGAGGTGTGCACACTGAACTGTTAGAATGAGTGTGCCCACATGGAGGTGTGCAGACTGAACTGTTAGAATGAATGTGCCCACATGGAGTTGTGCACACTGAACTGTTAGAATGAGTGTGCTCACATGGAGGTGTGCACACTGAACTGTTAGAATGAGTGTGCCCACATGGAGGTGTGCACAGTGAACTGTTAGAATGAGTGTTTCCACAAGGAGGTGTGCACACTGAACTATTAGAATGAGTGTGCCCACGTGGAGGTGTGCACACTGAACTGTTAGAATGAGTGTGCCCACATGGAGGTGTGCACAATGAACTGTTAGAATGAGTGTGTCCACATGGAGGTGTGCACAATCAACTGTTAGAATGAGTGTGTCCACATGGAGGTGTGCACACTGAACTGTTAGAATGAGTGTGTCCACATGGAGTTGTGCACACTGAACTGTTAGAATTAGTGTATCCCTGTGGAGATGTGCACACTGAACTCTTAGAATGAGTGTGTCCACATGGAGGTGTGCACACTGAACTGTTAGAATGAGTGTGTCCACATGGAGGTGTGCACACTGAACTGTTAGAATATGTCCACATGGAGGTGTGCACACTGTATTGTTAGAATGAGTGTGCCCACATGGAGGTGTGCACACTGAACTGTTAGAATGAGTGTGTCCACATGGAGGTGTGCACACTGAACTGTTAGAATGAGTGTGCCCACATGGAGGTGTGCAGACTGAACTGTTAGAATGAGTGTGCCCACATGGAGGTGTGCACACTGAACTGTTAGAATGAGTGTGCCCACATGGAGGTGTGAACACTGAACTGTTAGAATGAGTGTGCCCACATGGAGGTGTGCAGACTGAACTGTTAGAATGAGTGTGCCCACATGGAGGTGTGCACACTGAACTGTTAGAATGAGTGTGCCCACATGGAGGTGTGCACACTGAACTGTTAGAATGAGTGTGTCCACATGGAGGTGTGCACACTGAACTGTTAGAATGAGTGTGTCCCTGTGGAGGTGTGCACACTGAACTTTTAGAATGAGTGTGTCCCTGTGGAGTTGTGCACACTGTACTGTTAGAATGAGTGTGTCCACATGGAGGTGTGCACACTGAACTGTTAGAATGAGTGTGTCCACATGGAGGTGTGCACACTGAACTGTTAGAATGACTGTGCCCACATGGGGTTAGCACACTGAACTGTTAGAATGAGTGTGCCCACATGGAGGTGTGCAGACTGAACTGTTAGAATGAGTGTGCCCACATGGAGTTGTGCACACTGAACTGTTAGAATGAGTGTGCCCACATGGAGGTGTGCACACTGAACTGTCAGAATGAATGTGCCCACATGGAGGTGTGCACAGTGAAATGTTAGAATGAGTGTGTCCACATGGAGGTGTGCACACTGAACTTTTAGAATGAGTGTGTCCCTGTGGAGTTGTGCACACTGTACTGTTAGAATGAGTGTGTCCACATGGAGGTGTGCACACTGAACTGTTAGAATGAGTGTGTCCACATGGAGGTGTGCACACTGAACTGTTAGAATGACTGTGCCCACATGGGGTTAGCACACTGAAATGTTAGAATGAGTGTGTCCCTGTGGAGGTGTGCAAACAAAACAGTTAGAATGAGTGTGTCCACATGGAAGTGTGCACACTGAACTGTTAGAATGAGTGTGTCCACATGGAGGTGTGCACAATCAACTGTTAGAATGAGTGTGTCCACATGGAGGTGTGCACACTGAACTCTTAGAATTAGTGTATCCCTGTGGAGATGTGCACACTGAACTGTTAGAATGATGTGTCCACATGGAGGTGTGCACACTGAACTGTTAGAATGAGTGTGTCCACATGGAGGTGTGCACACTGAACTGTTAGAATGAGTGTGTCCACTTGGAGGTGTGCACACTGAACTGTTAGAATGAGTGTGTCCACATGGAGATGTGCACACTGAACTGTTAGAATGAGTCTGCCCACATGGAGGTGTGAACACTGAACTGTTAGAATGAGTGTGCCCACATGGAGGTGTGCACACTGAACTGTTAGAATGAGTGTGTCCACATGGAGGTGTGCACACTGAATTCTTAGAATGAGTGTGTCCACATGGAGGTGTGCACACTGAACTGTTTGAATGAGTGTGTCCACATGGAGGTGTGAACACTGAACTGTTAGAATGAGTGTGCCCACATGGAGGTGTGCACACTGAACTGTTAGAATGAGTGTGTCCACATGGGGGTGTGCACACTGAATTCTTAGAATGAGTGTGTCCACATGGAGGTGTGCACACTGAACTGTTAGAATGAGTGTGTCCACATGGAGGTGTGCACACTGAACTTTTAGAATGAGTGTGTCCCTGTGGAGGTGTGCACACTGAAATGTTAGAATGAGTGTGTCCACATGGAGGTGTGCACACTGAACTGTTAGAATGAGTGTGTCCTCATGGAGGTGTGCACACTGAACTGTTAGAATGACTGTGCCCACATGGGGTTAGCACACTGAACTGTTAGAATGAGTGTGTCCCTGTGGAAGTGTGCACACTGAACAGTTAGAGGGAGTGTGTCCACATGGAAGTGTGCACACTGAACTGTTAGAATGAGTGTGTCCACTTGGAGGTGTGCACACTGAACTGTTAGAATGAGTGTGCCCACATGGAGGTGTGCACACTGAACTGTTAGATTGAGTGTGTCCACAAGGAGGTGTGCACACTGAACTGTTAGAATGAGTGTGTCCCTGTGGAGGTGTGCACACTGAAATGTTAGAATGAGTGTGTCCACATGGAGGTGTGCACACTGAAGTGTTAGAATTTGTCCACATGGAGGTGTGCACACTGAACTGTTAGAATGAGTGTGTCCACATGGAGGTGTGCACACTGAACTGTTAGAATGAGTGTGCCCACATGGAGGTGTGCAATTTGAACTGTTAGAATGAGTGTGTACACATGGAGGTGTGCACACTGAACTGTTAGAATGTGTGTGTCCACATGGAGGTGTGCACACTGAACTGTTAGAATGAGTGTGCCCACATGGAAGTGTGCACACTGAACTGTTAGAATGAGTGTGCCCACATGGAGGTGTGCACACTGATCTGTTAGAATGAGTGTGCCCACATGGAAGTGTGCACACTGAACTGTTAGAATGAGTGTGCCCACATGGAGGTGTGCACACTGAACTGTTAGAATGAGTGTGCCCACATGGAGGTGTGCACACTGAACTGTTAGAATGAGTGTGTCCCCATGGAGGTGTGCACACTGAACTGTTAGAATGAGTGTGCCCACATGGAGGTGTGCAGACTGAACTGTTAGAATGAGTGTGCCCACATGGAGGTGTGCACACTGAACTGTTAGAATGAGTGTGCCCACATGGAGGTGTGAACACTGAACTGTTAGAATGAGTGTGCCCACATGGAGGTGTGCAGACTGAACTGTTAGAATGAGTGTGCCCACATGGAGGTGTGCACACTGAACTGTTAGAATGAGTGTGCCCACATGGAGGTGTGCACACTGAACTGTTAGAATGAGTGTGTCCACATGGAGGTGTGCACACTGAACTGTTAGAATGAGTGTGTCCCTGTGGAGGTGTGCACACTGAAATGTTAGAATGAGTGTGTCCACATGGAGGTGTGCACACTGAACTGTTAGAATGAGTGTGCCCACATGGAGGTGTGAACACTGAACTGTTAGAATTAGTGTGTCCACATGGAGGTGTGCACACTGAATTCTTAGAATGAGTGTGTCCACAAGGAGGTGTGCACACTGAACTGTTAGAATGAGTGTGTCCACATGGAGGTGTGCACACTGAACTTTTAGAATGAGTGTGTCCCTGTGGAGTTGTGCACACTGTATTGTTAGAATGAGTGTGTCCACATGGAGGTGTGCACACTGAACTGTTAGAATGAGTGTGTCCACATGGAGGTGTGCACACTGAACTGTTAGAATGACTGTGCCCACATGGGGTTAGCACACTGAACTGTTAGAATGAGTGTGCCCACATGGAGGTGTGCAGACTGAACTGTTAGAATGAGTGTGCCCACATGGAGTTGTGCACACTGAACTGTTAGAATGAGTGTGCCCACATGGAGGTGTGCACACTGAACTGTTAGAATGAGTGTGCCCACATGGAGGTGTGCACAGTGAACTGTTAGAATGAGTGTTTCCACAAGGAGGTTGAGCACACTGAACTATTAGAATGAGTGTGCCCACATGGAGGTGTGCACACTGAACTGTTAGAATGAGTGTGCCCACATGGAGGTGTGCACACTGAACTGTTAGAATGAGTGTGTCCACATGGAGGTGTGCACACTCAACTGTTAGAATGAGTGTGCCCACATGGAGGTGTGCACACTGAACTGTCAGAATGAATGTGCCCACATGGAGGTGTGCACAGTGAAATGTTAGAATGAGTGTGTCCACATGGAGGTGTGCACACTGAACTTTTAGAATGAGTGTGTCCCTGTGGAGTTGTGCACACTGTACTGTTAGAATGAGTGTGTCCACATGGAGGTGTGCACACTGAACTGTTAGAATGAGTGTGTCCACATGGAGGTGTGCACACTGAACTGTTAGAATGACTGTGCCCACATGGGGTTAGCACACTGAAATGTTAGAATGAGTGTGTCCCTGTGGAGGTGTGCAAACAAAACAGTTAGAATGAGTGTGTCCACATGGAAGTGTGCACACTGAACTGTTAGAATGAGTGTGTCCACATGGAGGTGTGCACAATCAACTGTTAGAATGAGTGTGTCCACATGGAGGTGTGCACACTGAACTCTTAGAATTAGTGTATCCCTGTGGAGATGTGCACACTGAACTGTTAGAATGATGTGTCCACATGGAGGTGTGCACACTGAACTGTTAGAATGAGTGTGTCCACATGGAGGTGTGCACACTGAACTGTTAGAATGAGTGTGTCCACTTGGAGGTGTGCACACTGAACTGTTAGAATGAGTGTGTCCACATGGAGATGTGCACACTGAACTGTTAGAATGAGTCTGCCCACATGGAGGTGTGAACACTGAACTGTTAGAATGAGTGTGCCCACATGGAGGTGTGCACACTGAACTGTTAGAATGAGTGTGTCCACATGGAGGTGTGCACACTGAATTCTTAGAATGAGTGTGTCCACATGGAGGTGTGCACACTGAACTGTTTGAATGAGTGTGTCCACATGGAGGTGTGAACACTGAACTGTTAGAATGAGTGTGCCCACATGGAGGTGTGCACACTGAACTGTTAGAATGAGTGTGTCCACATGGGGGTGTGCACACTGAATTCTTAGAATGAGTGTGTCCACATGGAGGTGTGCACACTGAACTGTTAGAATGAGTGTGTCCACATGGAGGTGTGCACACTGAACTTTTAGAATGAGTGTGTCCCTGTGGAGGTGTGCACACTGAAATGTTAGAATGAGTGTGTCCACATGGAGGTGTGCACACTGAACTGTTAGAATGAGTGTGTCCTCATGGAGGTGTGCACACTGAACTGTTAGAATGACTGTGCCCACATGGGGTTAGCACACTGAACTGTTAGAATGAGTGTGTCCCTGTGGAAGTGTGCACACTGAACAGTTAGAGGGAGTGTGTCCACATGGAAGTGTGCACACTGAACTGTTAGAATGAGTGTGTCCACTTGGAGGTGTGCACACTGAACTGTTAGAATGAGTGTGCCCACATGGAGGTGTGCACACTGAACTGTTAGATTGAGTGTGTCCACAAGGAGGTGTGCACACTGAACTGTTAGAATGAGTGTGTCCCTGTGGAGGTGTGCACACTGAAATGTTAGAATGAGTGTGTCCACATGGAGGTGTGCACACTGAAGTGTTAGAATTTGTCCACATGGAGGTGTGCACACTGAACTGTTAGAATGAGTGTGTCCACATGGAGGTGTGCACACTGAACTGTTAGAATGAGTGTGCCCACATGGAGGTGTGCAATTTGAACTGTTAGAATGAGTGTGTACACATGGAGGTGTGCACACTGAACTGTTAGAATGTGTGTGTCCACATGGAGGTGTGCACACTGAACTGTTAGAATGAGTGTGCCCACATGGAAGTGTGCACACTGAACTGTTAGAATGAGTGTGCCCACATGGAGGTGTGCACACTGATCTGTTAGAATGAGTGTGCCCACATGGAAGTGTGCACACTGAACTGTTAGAATGAGTGTGCCCACATGGAGGTGTGCACACTGAACTGTTAGAATGAGTGTGCCCACATGGAGGTGTGCACACTGAACTGTTAGAATGAGTGTGTCCCCATGGAGGTGTGCACACTGAACTGTTAGAATGAGTGTGCCCACATGGAGGTGTGCAGACTGAACTGTTAGAATGAGTGTGCCCACATGGAGGTGTGCACACTGAACTGTTAGAATGAGTGTGCCCACATGGAGGTGTGAACACTGAACTGTTAGAATGAGTGTGCCCACATGGAGGTGTGCAGACTGAACTGTTAGAATGAGTGTGCCCACATGGAGGTGTGCACACTGAACTGTTAGAATGAGTGTGCCCACATGGAGGTGTGCACACTGAACTGTTAGAATGAGTGTGTCCACATGGAGGTGTGCACACTGAACTGTTAGAATGAGTGTGTCCCTGTGGAGGTGTGCACACTGAAATGTTAGAATGAGTGTGTCCACATGGAGGTGTGCACACTGAACTGTTAGAATGAGTGTGCCCACATGGAGGTGTGAACACTGAACTGTTAGAATTAGTGTGTCCACATGGAGGTGTGCACACTGAATTCTTAGAATGAGTGTGTCCACAAGGAGGTGTGCACACTGAACTGTTAGAATGAGTGTGTCCACATGGAGGTGTGCACACTGAACTTTTAGAATGAGTGTGTCCCTGTGGAGTTGTGCACACTGTATTGTTAGAATGAGTGTGTCCACATGGAGGTGTGCACACTGAACTGTTAGAATGAGTGTGTCCACATGGAGGTGTGCACACTGAACTGTTAGAATGACTGTGCCCACATGGGGTTAGCACACTGAACTGTTAGAATGAGTGTGCCCACATGGAGGTGTGCAGACTGAACTGTTAGAATGAGTGTGCCCACATGGAGTTGTGCACACTGAACTGTTAGAATGAGTGTGCCCACATGGAGGTGTGCACACTGAACTGTTAGAATGAGTGTGCCCACATGGAGGTGTGCACAGTGAACTGTTAGAATGAGTGTTTCCACAAGGAGGTTGAGCACACTGAACTATTAGAATGAGTGTGCCCACATGGAGGTGTGCACACTGAACTGTTAGAATGAGTGTGCCCACATGGAGGTGTGCACACTGAACTGTTAGAATGAGTGTGTCCACATGGAGGTGTGCACACTCAACTGTTAGAATGAGTGTGTCCACATGGAGGTGTGCACACTGAACTGTTAGAATGAGTGTGTCCACATGGAGTTGTGCACACTGAACTGTTAGAATTAGTGTATCCCTGTGGAGATGTGCACACTGAACTCTTAGAATGAGTGTGTCCACATGGAGGTGTGCACACTGAACTGTTAGAATGAGTGTGTCCACATGGAGGTGTGCACACTGAACTGTTAGAATATGTCCACATGGAGGTGTGCACACTGTATTGTTAGAATGAGTGTGTCCACATGGAGTTGTGCACACTGAACTGTTAGAATGACTGTGTCCAAATGAAGGTGTGCACACTGAACTGTTAGAATGAGTGTGTCCACATGGAGGTGTGCACACTGAACTGTTAGAATGACTGTGCCCACATGGAGATGTGTACTTTGAACTGTTAGAATGAGTGTGTCCACATGGAGGTGTGCACACTGAACTGTTAGAATGAGTGTGTCCACATGGAGGTGTGCACACTGAACTGTTAGAATGAGTGTGTCCACATGGAGATGTGCACACTGAACTGTTAGAATGTGTGTGTCCACATTGAGGTGTGCACACTGAACTGTTAGAATGAGTGTGCCCACATGGAAGTGTGCACACTGAACTGTTAGAATGACTGTGCCCACATGGAGGTGTGCACACTGAACTGTTAGAATGAGTGTGCCCACATGGAAGTGTGTGACCCGTCCCGCGGGCCACGTTATTTGATGAGACCCGAGGAGGCACCTCCTGAAAGATCAATGGGGGTGAGAGAGAAAGGAGACCAGGCGCGTAAAGGAAGACAAAGTCAGTCTGAGTTGCGTCAAGGTCTCGTTTATTGCAAGGGGAATCAGGTTTATATATGCTAGGAGCTAGGAGAAGTAGATAGGGGTATGGAAAGTTACTAGGAGGAAGTTAGGGTAAGGTAGGGTTCAGGAAAAGGTCTCTTTGTTCCAGGGCCTGATCAACGGACCATACAGCAAACCATTATGTTTCAGGGAGTAGATCAAAAGGTACATACTGTGGTTTTGTTGAAAAATGGTTGCTATTGAAACTGTTAACGGAAGATTGGGTACACTGCTTTTTCCCATGAGAATCAGTTAGGCTACTTGGCTAATGACAAGTGTGCACACTGAACTGTTAGAATGAGTGTGCCCACATGGAGGTGTGCACACTGAACTGTTAGAATGAGTGTGCCCACATGGAGGTGTGCACACTGAACTGTTAGAATGAGTGTGTCCACATGGAGGTGTGCACACTGAACTGTTAGAATGAGTGTGCCCACATGGAGGTGTGCAGACTGAACTGTTAGAATGAGTGTGCCCACATGGAGGTGTGCACACTGAACTGTTAGAATGAGTGTGCCCACATGGAGGTGTGAACACTGAACTGTTAGAATGAGTGTGCCCACATGGAGGTGTGAACACTGAACTGTTAGAATGAGTGTGCCCACATGGAGGTGTGCACACTGAACTGTTAGAATGAGTGTGCCCACATCTAGGTGAGCACACTGAACTGTTAGAATGAGTGTGTCCACATGGAGGTGTGAACACTGAACTGTTAGAATGAGTGTGCCCACATGGAGGTGTGCACACTGAACTGTTAGAATGAGTGTGTCCACATGGAGGTGTGCACACTGAACTGTTAGAATGAGTGTGTCCCTGTGGAGGTGTGCACACTGAAATGTTAGAATGAGTGTGTCCATATGGAGGTGTGCACACTGAACTGTTAGAATGAGTGTGCCCACATGGAGGTGTGAACACTGAACTGTTAGAATTAGTGTGTCCACATGGAGGTGTGCACACTGAATTCTTAGAATGAGTGTGTCCACATGGAGGTGTGCACACTGAACTGTTAGAATGAGTGTGTCCACATGGAGGTGTGCACACTGAACTTTTAGAATGAGTGTGTCCCTGTGGAGTTGTGCACACTGTACTGTTAGAATGAGTGTGTCCACATGGAGGTGTGCACACTGAACTGTTAGAATGAGTGTGCCCACATGGAGGTGTGCACACTGAACTGTTAGAATGAGTGTGTCCACATGGAGCTGTGCACACTGAACTGTTAGAATGAGTGTGTCCACATGGAGGTGTGCACACTGAAATGTTAGAATGAGTGTGCCCACATGGAGGTGTGCACACTGAACTGTAAGAATGAGTGTGCCCACATGGAGGTGTGCACACTGAATTGTTAGAATGAGTGTGCCCACATGGAGGTGTGCACACTGAACTGTTAGAATGAGTGTGCCCACATGGAGGTGTGCACACTGAACTGTTAGAATGAGTGTGTCCACTAGGAGGTGTGCACACTGAACTGTTAGAATGAGTGTGCCCATATGGAGGTGTGCACACTGAACTGTTAGAATGAGTGTGCCCACATGGAGGTGTGCACACTGAACTGTTAGAATGAGTGTGTCCACATGGAGGTGTGCACACTGAACTGTTAGAATGAGTGTGTACACATGGAGGTGTGCACACTGAACTGTTAGAATGAGTGTGCCCACATGGAGTTGTGCACACTGAACTGTTAGAATGACTGTGTCCACATGAAGGTGTGCACACTGAACTGTTAGAATGAGTGTGCCCACATGGAGATGTGCACACTGAACTGTTAGAATGACTGTGTCCACATGGAGGTGTGCACACTGAACTGTTAGAATGAGTGTGTCCACTTGGAGGTGTGCACACTGAACTGTTAGAATGAGTGTGTCCACATGGAGGTGTGCACACTGAACTGTTAGAATGACTGTGCCCACATGGAGGTGTGCACATTGAACAGTTAGAATGAGTGTTTCCCTGTGGAGGTGTGCACACTGCACTGTTAGAATGAGTGTGTCCACATGGAGGTGTGCAAACTGAACTGTTAGAATGAGTGTGCCCACATGGAGGTGTGCACACTGAAATGTTAGAATGAGTGTGCCCACATGGAGGTGTGCACACTGAACTGTTAGAATGAGTGTGCCCAAATGGAGGTGTGCACACTGAACTGTTAGAATGAGTGTGTCCACATGGAGGTGTGCACACTGAACTGTTAGAATGAGTGTGTCCCTGTGGAGGTGTGCACACTGAAATGTTAGAATAAGTGTGTCCACATGGAGGTGTGCACACTGAACTGTTAGAATGAGTGTGTCCCTGTGGAGGTGTGCAAACTGAACAGTTAGAATGAGTGTGTCCACATGGAAGTGTGCACACTGAATTGTTAGAATGAGTGTGTCCACATGGGGGTGTGCACACTGAACTGTTAGAATGAGTGTGCCCACATGGAGGTGTGCACACTGAACTGTTAGAATGAGTGTGTCCACATGGATGTGTGCACACTGAACTGTTAGAATGAGTGTGTCCCTGTGGAGGTGTGCACACTGAAATGTTAGAATGAGTGTGTCCACATGGAGGTGTGCACACTGAACTGTTAGAATTTGTCCACATGGAGGTGTGCACACTGAACTGTTAGAATGAGTGTGTCCACATGGAGGTGTGCACACTGAACTGTTAGAATGAGTGTGCCCACATGGAGGTGTGCAGACTGAACTGTTAGATTGAGTGTGCCCACATGGATTTGTGCACACTGAACTGTTAGAATGAGTGTGCCTACATGGAGGTGTGCACATTGAACTGTTAGAATGAGTGTGCCCACATGGAGGTGTGCACACTGAACTGTTAGAATAAGTGTTTCCACAAGAAGGTGTGCACACTGAACTATTAGAATGAGTGTGCCCACATGGAGGTGTGCACACTGAACTGTTAGAATGAGTGTGCCCACATGGAGGTGTGAACACTGAACTGTTAGAATGAGTGTGTCCACATGGAGGTGTGCACACTCAACTGTTAGAATGAGTGTGTCCACATGGAGGTGTGCACACTGAACTGTTAGAATGAGTGTGTCCACATGGAGTTGTGCACACTGAACTGTTAGAATTAGTGTATCCCTGTGGAGATGTGCACACTGAACTGTTAGAATGAGTGTGTCCACATGGAGGTGTGCACACTGAACTGTTAGAATATGTCCACATGGAGGTGTGCACACTGTATTGTTAGAATGAGTGTGTCCACATGGAGTTGTGCACACTGAACTGTTAGAATGACTGTGTCCACATGAAGCTGTGCACACTGAACTCTTAGAATGAGTGTGCCCACATGTAGTTGTGCACATGAACTGTTAGAATGAGTGTGCCCACATGGAGGTGTGCACACTGAACTGTTAGAATGAGTGTGCCCACATGGAGGTGTGCACACTGAACTGTTAGAATGAGTGTGTCCACATGGAGGTGTGCACACTGAACTGTTAGAATGTGTGTGTCCCTGTGGAGGTGTGCACACTGAAATGTTAGAATGAGTGTGTCCACATGGAGCTGTGCACACTGAACTGTTAGAATGAGTTTGTCCACATGGAGGTGTGCACACTGAACTGTTAGAATGAGTGTGTCCACATGGAGTTGTGCACACTGAACTGTTAGAATGAGTGTGTCCACTTGGAGGTGTGCACACTGAACTGTTAGAATGAGTGTGCCCACATGGAGCTGTGCACACTGAACTGTTAGAATGAGTGTGTCCACATGGAGGTGTGCACACTGAACTGTTAGAATGAGGGTGTCCACATGGAGGTGTGCACACTGAACTGTAAGAATGAGTGTGTCCACATGGAGGTGTGCACACTGAACTGTTAGAATGAGTGTGTCCCTGTGGAGGTGTGCACACTGAAATGTTAAAATGAGTGTGTCCACATGGAGGTGTGCACACTGAAGTGTTAGAATTTGTCCACATGGAGGTGTGCACACTGAACTGTTAGAATGAGTGTGTCCACATGGAGGTGTGCACACTGAACTGTTAGAATGAGTTTGCCCACATGGAGATGTGCACATGAACTGTTAGAATGACTGTGTCCACATGGAGGTGTGCACACTGAACTGTTAGAATGAGTGTGTCCACTTGGAGGTGTGCACACTGAACTGTTAGAATGAGTGTGTCCACATGGAGGTGTACACACTGAACTGTTAGAATGACTGTGCCCACATGGAGGTGTGCACATTGAACTGTTAGAATGAGTGTTTCCCTGTGGAGGTGTGCACACTGCACTGTTAGAATGAGTGTGTCCACATGGAGGTGTGCAAACTGAACTGTTAGAATGAGTGTGCCCACATGGAGGTGTGCACACTGAAATGTTAGAATGAGTGTGCCCACATGGAGGTGTGCACACTGAACTGTTAGAATGAGTGTGCCCACATGGAGGTGTGCACACTGAACTGTTAGAATGAGTGTGTCCACATGGAGGTGTGCACACTGAACTGTTAGAATGAGTGTGTCCCTGTGGAGGTGTGCACACTGAAATGTTAGAATAAGTGTGTCCACATGGAGGTGTGCACACTGAACTGTTAGAATGAGTGTGTCCCTGTGGAGGTGTGCACACTGAACAGTTAGAATGAGTGTGTCCACATGGAAGTGTGCACACTGAACTGTTAGAATGAGTGTGTCCACATGGAGGTGTGCACACTGAACTGTTAGAATGAGTGTGCCCACATGGAGGTGTGCACACTGAACTGTTAGAATGAGTGTGTCCACATGGATGTGTGCACACTGAACTGTTAGAATGAGTGTGTCCCTGTGGAGGGATGCACACTGAAATGTTAGAATGAGTGTGTCCACATGGAGGTGTGCACACTGAAGTGTTAGAATTTGTCCACATGGAGGTGTGCACACTGAACTGTTAGAATGAGTGTGTCCACATGGAGGTGTGCACACTGAACTGTTAGAATGAGTGTGCCCACATGGAGGTGTGCAGACTGAACTGTTAGATTGAGTGTGCCCACATGGAATTGTGCACACTGAACTGTTAGAATGAGTGTGCCTACATGGAGGTGTGCACATTGAACTGTTAGAATGAGTGTGCCCACATGGAGGTGTGCACACTGAACTGTTAGAATGAGTGTTTCCACAAGAAGGTGTGCACGCTGAACTATTAGAATGAGTGTGCCCACATGGAGGTGTGCACACTGAACTGTTAGAATGAGTGTGCCCACATGGAGGTGTGCACACTGAACTGTTAGCATGAGTGTGTCCACATGGAGGTGTGCACACTGAACTGTTAGAATGAGTGTGTCCACATGGAGGTGTGCACACTGAACTGTTAGAATGAGTGTGTCCACATGGAGTTGTGCACACTGAACTGTTAGAATTAGTGTATCCCTGTGGAGATGTGCACACTGAACTGTTAGAATGAGTGTGTCCACATGGAGGTGTGCACACTGAACTGTTAGAATATGTCCACATGGAGGTGTGCACACTGTATTTTTAGAATGAGTGTGTCCACATGGAGTTGTGCACACTGAACTGTTAGAATGACTGTGTCCACATGAAGCTGTGCACACTGAACTGTTAGAATGAGTGTGCCCACATGTAGTTGTGCACATGAACTTTTAGAATGAGTGTGCCCACATGGAGGTGTGCACACTGAACTGTTAGAATGAGTGTGCCCACATGGAGGTGTGCACACTGAACTGTTAGAATGAGTGTGTCCACATGGAGGTGTGCACACTGAACTGTTAGAATGTGTGTGTCCCTGTGGAGGTGTGCACACTGAAATGTTAGAATGAGTGTGTCCACATGGAGCTGTGAACACTGAACTGTTAGAATGAGTTTGTCCACATGGACGTGTGCACACTGAACTGTTAGAATGAGTGTGTCCACATGGAGTTGTGCACACTGAACTGTTAGAATGAGTGTGTCCACTTGGAGGTGTGCACACTGAACTGTTAGAATGAGTGTGCCCACATGGAGGTGTGCACACTGAACTGTTAGAATGAGTGTGTCCACATGGAGGTGTGCACACTGAACTGTTAGAATGAGTGTGTCCCTGTGGAGGTGTGCACACTGAAATGTTAGAATCAGTGTGTCCACATGGAGGTGTGCACACTGAACTGTTAGAATGAGTGTGTCCCTGTGGAGGTGTGCAAACTGAACAGTTAGAATGAGTGTGTCCACATGAAAGTGTGCACACTGAACTGTTAGAATGAGGGTGTCCACATGGAGGTGTGCACACTGAACTGTTAGAATGAGTGTGCCCACATGGAGGTGTGCACACTGAACTGTTAGAATGAGTGTGTCCACATGGAGGTGTGCACACTGAACTGTTAGAATGAGTGTGTCCCTGTGGAGGTGTGCACACTGAAATGTTAGAATGAGTGTGTCCACATGGAGGTGTGCACACTGAAGTGTTAGAATTTGTCCACATGGAGGTGTGCACACTGAACTGTTAGAATGAGTGTGCCCACATGGAGGTGTGCAGACTGAACTGTTAGATTGAGTGTGCCCACATGGAATTGTGCACACTGAACTGTTAGAATGAGTTGCCCACATGGAGGTGTGCACATTGAACTGTTAGAATGAGTGTGCCCAAATGGAGGTGTGCACACTGAACTGTTAGAATGAGTGTTTCCACAAGGAGGTGTGCACACTAAACTATTAGAATGAGTGTGCCCACATGGAGGTGTGCACACTGAACTGTTAGAATGAGTGTGCCCACATGGAGGTGTGCACACTGAACTGTTAGAATGAGTGTGTCCACATGGAGGTGTGCACACTCAACTGTTAGAATGAGTCCACATGGAGGTGTGCACACTGTATTTTTAGAATGAGTGTGTCCACATGGAGTTGTGCACACTGAACTGTTAGAATGACTGTGTCCACATGAAGCTGTGCACACTGAACTGTTAGAATGAGTGTGCCCACATGTAGTTGTGCACATGAACTTTTAGAATGAGTGTGCCCACATGGAGGTGTGCACACTGAACTGTTAGAATGAGTGTGCCCACATGGATGTGTGCACACTGAACTGTTAGAATGAGTGTGTCCACATGGAGGTGTGCACACTGAACTGTTAGAATGTGTGTGTCCCTGTGGAGGTGTGCACACTGAAATGTTAGAATGAGTGTGTCCACATGGAGCTGTGAACACTGAACTGTTAGAATGAGTTTGTCCACATGGACGTGTGCACACTGAACTGTTAGAATGAGTGTGTCCACATGGAGTTGTGCACACTGAACTGTTAGAATGAGTGTGTCCACTTGGAGGTGTGCACACTGAACTGTTAGAATGAGTGTGCCCACATGGAGGTGTGCACACTGAACTGTTAGAATGAGTGTGTCCACATGGAGGTGTGCACACTGAACTGTTAGAATGAGTGTGTCCCTGTGGAGGTGTGCACACTGAAATGTTAGAATCAGTGTGTCCACATGGAGGTGTGCACACTGAACTGTTAGAATGAGTGTGTCCCTGTGGAGGTGTGCAAACTGAACAGTTAGAATGAGTGTGTCCACATGAAAGTGTGCACACTGAACTGTTAGAATGAGGGTGTCCACATGGAGGTGTGCACACTGAACTGTTAGAATGAGTGTGCCCACATGGAGGTGTGCACACTGAACTGTTAGAATGAGTGTGTCCACATGGAGGTGTGCACACTGAACTGTTAGAATGAGTGTGTCCCTGTGGAGGTGTGCACACTGAAATGTTAGAATGAGTGTGTCCATATGGAGGTGTGCACACTGAACTGTTAGAATGAGTGTGCCCACATGGAGGTGTGAACACTGAACTGTTAGAATTAGTGTGTCCACATGGAGGTGTGCACACTGAATTCTTAGAATGAGTGTGTCCACATGGAGGTGTGCACACTGAACTGTTAGAATGAGTGTGTCCACATGGAGGTGTGCACACTGAACTTTTAGAATGAGTGTGTCCCTGTGGAGTTGTGCACACTGTACTGTTAGAATGAGTGTGTCCACATGGAGGTGTGCACACTGAACTGTTAGAATGAGTGTGCCCACATGGAGGTGTGCACACTGAACTGTTAGAATGAGTGTGTCCACATGGAGCTGTGCACACTGAACTGTTAGAATGAGTGTGTCCACATGGAGGTGTGCACACTGAAATGTTAGAATGAGTGTGCCCACATGGAGGTGTGCACACTGAACTGTAAGAATGAGTGTGCCCACATGGAGGTGTGCACACTGAATTGTTAGAATGAGTGTGCCCATATGGAGGTGTGCACACTGAACTGTTAGAATGAGTGTGCCCACATGGAGGTGTGCACACTGAACTGTTAGAATGAGTGTGTCCACTAGGAGGTGTGCACACTGAACTGTTAGAATGAGTGTGCCCATATGGAGGTGTGCACACTGAACTGTTAGAATGAGTGTGCCCACATGGAGGTGTGCACACTGAACTGTTAGAATGAGTGTGTCCACATGGAGGTGTGCACACTGAACTGTTAGAATGAGTGTGTACACATGGAGGTGTGCACACTGAACTGTTAGAATGAGTGTGCCCACATGGAGTTGTGCACACTGAACTGTTAGAAAGACTGTGTCCACATGAAGGTGTGCACACTGAACTGTTAGAATGAGTGTGCCCACATGGAGATGTGCACACTGAACTGTTAGAATGACTGTGTCCACATGGAGGTGTGCACACTGAACTGTTAGAATGAGTGTGTCCACTTGGAGGTGTGCACACTGAACTGTTAGAATGAGTGTGTCCACATGGAGGTGTGCACACTGAACTGTTAGAATGACTGTGCCCACATGGAGGTGTGCACATTGAACAGTTAGAATGAGTGTTTCCCTGTGGAGGTGTGCACACTGCACTGTTAGAATGAGTGTGTCCACATGGAGGTGTGCAAACTGAACTGTTAGAATGAGTGTGCCCACATGGAGGTGTGCACACTGAAATGTTAGAATGAGTGTGCCCACATGGAGGTGTGCACACTGAACTGTTAGAATGAGTGTGCCCAAATGGAGGTGTGCACACTGAACTGTTAGAATGAGTGTGTCCACATGGAGGTGTGCACACTGAACTGTTAGAATGAGTGTGTCCCTGTGGAGGTGTGCACACTGAAATGTTAGAATAAGTGTGTCCACATGGAGGTGTGCACACTGAACTGTTAGAATGAGTGTGTCCCTGTGGAGGTGTGCAAACTGAACAGTTAGAATGAGTGTGTCCACATGGAAGTGTGCACACTGAATTGTTAGAATGAGTGTGTCCACATGGGGGTGTGCACACTGAACTGTTAGAATGAGTGTGCCCACATGGAGGTGTGCACACTGAACTGTTAGAATGAGTGTGTCCACATGGATGTGTGCACACTGAACTGTTAGAATGAGTGTGTCCCTGTGGAGGAGTGCACACTGAAATGTTAGAATGAGTGTGTCCACATGGAGGTGTGCACACTGAACTGTTAGAATTTGTCCACATGGAGGTGTGCACACTGAACTGTTAGAATGAGTGTGTCCACATGGAGGTGTGCACACTGAACTGTTAGAATGAGTGTGCCCACATGGAGGTGTGCAGACTGAACTGTTAGATTGAGTGTGCCCACATGGATTTGTGCACACTGAACTGTTAGAATGAGTGTGCCTACATGGAGGTGTGCACATTGAACTGTTAGAATGAGTGTGCCCACATGGAGGTGTGCACACTGAACTGTTAGAATAAGTGTTTCCACAAGAAGGTGTGCACACTGAACTATTAGAATGAGTGTGCCCACATGGAGGTGTGCACACTGAACTGTTAGAATGAGTGTGCCCACATGGAGGTGTGAACACTGAACTGTTAGAATGAGTGTGTCCACATGGAGGTGTGCACACTCAACTGTTAGAATGAGTGTGTCCACATGGAGGTGTGCACACTGAACTGTTAGAATGAGTGTGTCCACATGGAGTTGTGCACACTGAACTGTTAGAATTAGTGTATCCCTGTGGAGATGTGCACACTGAACTGTTAGAATGAGTGTGTCCACATGGAGGTGTGCACACTGAACTGTTAGAATATGTCCACATGGAGGTGTGCACACTGTATTGTTAGAATGAGTGTGTCCACATGGAGTTGTGCACACTGAACTGTTAGAATGACTGTGTCCACATGAAGCTGTGCACACTGAACTCTTAGAATGAGTGTGCCCACATGTAGTTGTGCACATGAACTGTTAGAATGAGTGTGCCCACATGGAGGTGTGCACACTGAACTGTTAGAATGAGTGTGCCCACATGGAGGTGTGCACACTGAACTGTTAGAATGAGTGTGTCCACATGGAGGTGTGCACACTGAACTGTTAGAATGTGTGTGTCCCTGTGGAGGTGTGCACACTGAAATGTTAGAATGAGTGTGTCCACATGGAGCTGTGCACACTGAACTGTTAGAATGAGTTTGTCCACATGGAGGTGTGCACACTGAACTGTTAGAATGAGTGTGTCCACATGGAGTTGTGCACACTGAACTGTTAGAATGAGTGTGTCCACTTGGAGGTGTGCACACTGAACTGTTAGAATGAGTGTGCCCACATGGAGCTGTGCACACTGAACTGTTAGAATGAGTGTGTCCACATGGAGGTGTGCACACTGAACTGTTAGAATGAGGGTGTCCACATGGAGGTGTGCACACTGAACTGTAAGAATGAGTGTGTCCACATGGAGGTGTGCACACTGAACTGTTAGAATGAGTGTGTCCCTGTGGAGGTGTGCACACTGAAATGTTAAAATGAGTGTGTCCACATGGAGGTGTGCACACTGAAGTGTTAGAATTTGTCCACATGGAGGTGTGCACACTGAACTGTTAGAATGAGTGTGTCCACATGGAGGTGTGCACACTGAACTGTTAGAATGAGTGTGCCCACATGGAGATGTGCACATGAACTGTTAGAATGACTGTGTCCACATGGAGGTGTGCACACTGAACTGTTAGAATGAGTGTGTCCACTTGGAGGTGTGCACACTGAACTGTTAGAATGAGTGTGTCCACATGGAGGTGTACACACTGAACTGTTAGAATGACTGTGCCCACATGGAGGTGTGCACATTGAACTGTTAGAATGAGTGTTTCCCTGTGGAGGTGTGCACACTGCACTGTTAGAATGAGTGTGTCCACATGGAGGTGTGCAAACTGAACTGTTAGAATGAGTGTGCCCACATGGAGGTGTGCACACTGAAATGTTAGAATGAGTGTGCCCACATGGAGGTGTGCACACTGAACTGTCAGAATGAGTGTGCCCACATGGAGGTGTGCACACTGAACTGTTAGAATGAGTGTGTCCACATGGAGGTGTGCACACTGAACTGTTAGAATGAGTGTGTCCCTGTGGAGGTGTGCACACTGAAATGTTAGAATAAGTGTGTCCACATGGAGGTGTGCACACTGAACTGTTAGAATGAGTGTGTCCCTGTGGAGGTGTGCACACTGAACAGTTAGAATGAGTGTGTCCACATGGAAGTGTGCACACTGAACTGTTAGAATGAGTGTGTCCACATGGAGGTGTGCACACTGAACTGTTAGAATGAGTGTGCCCACATGGAGGTGTGCACACTGAACTGTTAGAATGAGTGTGTCCACATGGATGTGTGCACACTGAACTGTTAGAATGAGTGTGTCCCTGTGGAGGGGTGCACACTGAAATGTTAGAATGAGTGTGTCCACATGGAGGTGTGCACACTGAAGTGTTAGAATTTGTCCACATGGAGGTGTGCACACTGAACTGTTAGAATGAGTGTGTCCACATGGAGGTGTGCACACTGAACTGTTAGAATGAGTGTGCCCACATGGAGGTGTGCAGACTGAACTGTTAGATTGAGTGTGCCCACATGGAATTGTGCACACTGAACTGTTAGAATGAGTGTGCCTACATGGAGGTGTGCACATTGAACTGTTAGAATGAGTGTGCCCACATGGAGGTGTGCACACTGAACTGTTAGAATGAGTGTTTCCACAAGAAGGTGTGCACGCTGAACTATTAGAATGAGTGTGCCCACATGGAGGTGTGCACACTGAACTGTTAGAATGAGTGTGCCCACATGGAGGTGTGCACACTGAACTGTTAGCATGAGTGTGTCCACATGGAGGTGTGCACACTGAACTGTTAGAATGAGTGTGTCCACATGGAGGTGTGCACACTGAACTGTTAGAATGAGTGTGTCCACATGGAGTTGTGCACACTGAACTGTTAGAATTAGTGTATCCCTGTGGAGATGTGCACACTGAACTGTTAGAATGAGTGTGTCCACATGGAGGTGTGCACACTGAACTGTTAGAATATGTCCACATGGAGGTGTGCACACTGTATTTTTAGAATGAGTGTGTCCACATGGAGTTGTGCACACTGAACTGTTAGAATGACTGTGTCCACATGAAGCTGTGCACACTGAACTGTTAGAATGAGTGTGCCCACATGTAGTTGTGCACATGAACTTTTAGAATGAGTGTGCCCACATGGAGGTGTGCACACTGAACTGTTAGAATGAGTGTGCCCACATGGAGGTGTGCACACTGAACTGTTAGAATGAGTGTGTCCACATGGAGGTGTGCACACTGAACTGTTAGAATGTGTGTGTCCCTGTGGAGGTGTGCACACTGAAATGTTAGAATGAGTGTGTCCACATGGAGCTGTGAACACTGAACTGTTAGAATGAGTTTGTCCACATGGAGGTGTGCACACTGAACTGTTAGAATGAGTGTGTCCACATGGAGGTGTGCACACTGAACTGTTAGAATGTGTGTGTCCCTGTGGAGGTGTGCACACTGAAATGTTAGAATGAGTGTGTCCACATGGAGCTGTGCACACTGAACTGTTAGAATGAGTTTGTCCACATGGAGGTGTGCACACTGAACTGTTAGAATGAGTGTGTCCACATGGAGTTGTGCACACTGAACTGTTAGAATGAGTGTGTCCACTTGGAGGTGTGCACACTGAACTGTTAGAATGAGTGTGCCCACATGGAGCTGTGCACACTGAACTGTTAGAATGAGTGTGTCCACATGGAGGTGTGCACACTGAACTGTTAGAATGAGGGTGTCCACATGGAGGTGTGCACACTGAACTGTAAGAATGAGTGTGTCCACATGGAGGTGTGCACACTGAACTGTTAGAATGAGTGTGTCCCTGTGGAGGTGTGCACACTGAAATGTTAAAATGAGTGTGTCCACATGGAGGTGTGCACACTGAAGTGTTAGAATTTGTCCACATGGAGGTGTGCACACTGAACTGTTAGAATGAGTGTGTCCACATGGAGGTGTGCACACTGAACTGTTAGAATGAGTGTGCCCACATGGAGATGTGCACATGAACTGTTAGAATGACTGTGTCCACATGGAGGTGTGCACACTGAACTGTTAGAATGAGTGTGTCCACTTGGAGGTGTGCACACTGAACTGTTAGAATGAGTGTGTCCACATGGAGGTGTACACACTGAACTGTTAGAATGACTGTGCCCACATGGAGGTGTGCACATTGAACTGTTAGAATGAGTGTTTCCCTGTGGAGGTGTGCACACTGCACTGTTAGAATGAGTGTGTCCACATGGAGGTGTGCAAACTGAACTGTTAGAATGAGTGTGCCCACATGGAGGTGTGCACACTGAAATGTTAGAATGAGTGTGCCCACATGGAGGTGTGCACACTGAACTGTTAGAATGAGTGTGCCCACATGGAGGTGTGCACACTGAACTGTTAGAATGAGTGTGTCCACATGGAGGTGTGCACACTGAACTGTTAGAATGAGTGTGTCCCTGTGGAGGTGTGCACACTGAAATGTTAGAATAAGTGTGTCCACATGGAGGTGTGCACACTGAACTGTTAGAATGAGTGTGTCCCTGTGGAGGTGTGCACACTGAACAGTTAGAATGAGTGTGTCCACATGGAAGTGTGCACACTGAACTGTTAGAATGAGTGTGTCCACATGGAGGTGTGCACACTGAACTGTTAGAATGAGTGTGCCCACATGGAGGTGTGCACACTGAACTGTTAGAATGAGTGTGTCCACATGGATGTGTGCACACTGAACTGTTAGAATGAGTGTGTCCCTGTGGAGGGGTGCACACTGAAATGTTAGAATGAGTGTGTCCACATGGAGGTGTGCACACTGAAGTGTTAGAATTTGTCCACATGGAGGTGTGCACACTGAACTGTTAGAATGAGTGTGTCCACAAGGAGGTGTGCACACTGAACTGTTAGAATGAGTGTGCCCACATGGAGGTGTGCAGACTGAACTGTTAGATTGAGTGTGCCCACATGGAATTGTGCACACTGAACTGTTAGAATGAGTGTGCCTACATGGAGGTGTGCACATTGAACTGTTAGAATGAGTGTGCCCACATGGAGGTGTGCACACTGAACTGTTAGAATGAGTGTTTCCACAAGAAGGTGTGCACGCTGAACTATTAGAATGAGTGTGCCCACATGGAGGTGTGCACACTGAACTGTTAGAATGAGTGTGCCCACATGGAGGTGTGCACACTGAACTGTTAGCATGAGTGTGTCCACATGGAGGTGTGCACACTGAACTGTTAGAATGAGTGTGTCCACATGGAGGTGTGCACACTGAACTGTTAGAATGAGTGTGTCCACATGGAGTTGTGCACACTGAACTGTTAGAATTAGTGTATCCCTGTGGAGATGTGCACACTGAACTGTTAGAATGAGTGTGTCCACATGGAGGTGTGCACACTGAACTGTTAGAATATGTCCACATGGAGGTGTGCACACTGTATTTTTAGAATGAGTGTGTCCACATGGAGTTGTGCACACTGAACTGTTAGAATGACTGTGTCCACATGAAGCTGTGCACACTGAACTGTTAGAATGAGTGTGCCCACATGTAGTTGTGCACATGAACTTTTAGAATGAGTGTGCCCACATGGAGGTGTGCACACTGAACTGTTAGAATGAGTGTGCCCACATGGAGGTGTGCACACTGAACTGTTAGAATGAGTGTGTCCACATGGAGGTGTGCACACTGAACTGTTAGAATGTGTGTGTCCCTGTGGAGGTGTGCACACTGAAATGTTAGAATGAGTGTGTCCACATGGAGCTGTGAACACTGAACTGTTAGAATGAGTTTGTCCACATGGACGTGTGCACACTGAACTGTTAGAATGAGTGTGTCCACATGGAGTTGTGCACACTGAACTGTTAGAATGAGTGTGTCCACTTGGAGGTGTGCACACTGAACTGTTAGAATGAGTGTGCCCACATGGAGGTGTGCACACTGAACTGTTAGAATGAGTGTGTCCACATGGAGGTGTGCACACTGAACTGTTAGAATGAGTGTGTCCCTGTGGAGGTGTGCACACTGAAATGTTAGAATCAGTGTGTCCACATGGAGGTGTGCACACTGAACTGTTAGAATGAGTGTGTCCCTGTGGAGGTGTGCAAACTGAACAGTTAGAATGAGTGTGTCCACATGAAAGTGTGCACACTGAACTGTTAGAATGAGGGTGTCCACATGGAGGTGTGCACACTGAACTGTTAGAATGAGTGTGCCCACATGGAGGTGTGCACACTGAACTGTTAGAATGAGTGTGTCCACATGGAGGTGTGCACACTGAACTGTTAGAATGAGTGTGTCCCTGTGGAGGTGTGCACACTGAAATGTTAGAATGAGTGTGTCCATATGGAGGTGTGCACACTGAACTGTTAGAATGAGTGTGCCCACATGGAGGTGTGAACACTGAACTGTTAGAATTAGTGTGTCCACATGGAGGTGTGCACACTGAATTCTTAGAATGAGTGTGTCCACATGGAGGTGTGCACACTGAACTGTTAGAATGAGTGTGTCCACATGGAGGTGTGCACACTGAACTTTTAGAATGAGTGTGTCCCTGTGGAGTTGTGCACACTGTACTGTTAGAATGAGTGTGTCCACATGGAGGTGTGCACACTGAACTGTTAGAATGAGTGTGCCCACATGGAGGTGTGCACACTGAACTGTTAGAATGAGTGTGTCCACATGGAGCTGTGCACACTGAACTGTTAGAATGAGTGTGTCCACATGGAGGTGTGCACACTGAAATGTTAGAATGAGTGTGCCCACATGGAGGTGTGCACACTGAACTGTAAGAATGAGTGTGCCCACATGGAGGTGTGCACACTGAATTGTTAGAATGAGTGTGCCCATATGGAGGTGTGCACACTGAACTGTTAGAATGAGTGTGCCCACATGGAGGTGTGCACACTGAACTGTTAGAATGAGTGTGTCCACTAGGAGGTGTGCACACTGAACTGTTAGAATGAGTGTGCCCATATGGAGGTGTGCACACTGAACTGTTAGAATGAGTGTGCCCACATGGAGGTGTGCACACTGAACTGTTAGAATGAGTGTGTCCACATGGAGGTGTGCACACTGAACTGTTAGAATGAGTGTGTACACATGGAGGTGTGCACACTGAACTGTTAGAATGAGTGTGCCCACATGGAGTTGTGCACACTGAACTGTTAGAAAGACTGTGTCCACATGAAGGTGTGCACACTGAACTGTTAGAATGAGTGTGCCCACATGGAGATGTGCACACTGAACTGTTAGAATGACTGTGTCCACATGGAGGTGTGCACACTGAACTGTTAGAATGAGTGTGTCCACTTGGAGGTGTGCACACTGAACTGTTAGAATGAGTGTGTCCACATGGAGGTGTGCACACTGAACTGTTAGAATGACTGTGCCCACATGGAGGTGTGCACATTGAACAGTTAGAATGAGTGTTTCCCTGTGGAGGTGTGCACACTGCACTGTTAGAATGAGTGTGTCCACATGGAGGTGTGCAAACTGAACTGTTAGAATGAGTGTGCCCACATGGAGGTGTGCACACTGAAATGTTAGAATGAGTGTGCCCACATGGAGGTGTGCACACTGAACTGTTAGAATGAGTGTGCCCAAATGGAGGTGTGCACACTGAACTGTTAGAATGAGTGTGTCCACATGGAGGTGTGCACACTGAACTGTTAGAATGAGTGTGTCCCTGTGGAGGTGTGCACACTGAAATGTTAGAATAAGTGTGTCCACATGGAGGTGTGCACACTGAACTGTTAGAATGAGTGTGTCCCTGTGGAGGTGTGCAAACTGAACAGTTAGAATGAGTGTGTCCACATGGAAGTGTGCACACTGAATTGTTAGAATGAGTGTGTCCACATGGGGGTGTGCACACTGAACTGTTAGAATGAGTGTGCCCACATGGAGGTGTGCACACTGAACTGTTAGAATGAGTGTGTCCACATGGATGTGTGCACACTGAACTGTTAGAATGAGTGTGTCCCTGTGGAGGAGTGCACACTGAAATGTTAGAATGAGTGTGTCCACATGGAGGTGTGCACACTGAACTGTTAGAATTTGTCCACATGGAGGTGTGCACACTGAACTGTTAGAATGAGTGTGTCCACATGGAGGTGTGCACACTGAACTGTTAGAATGAGTGTGCCCACATGGAGGTGTGCAGACTGAACTGTTAGATTGAGTGTGCCCACATGGATTTGTGCACACTGAACTGTTAGAATGAGTGTGCCTACATGGAGGTGTGCACATTGAACTGTTAGAATGAGTGTGCCCACATGGAGGTGTGCACACTGAACTGTTAGAATAAGTGTTTCCACAAGAAGGTGTGCACACTGAACTATTAGAATGAGTGTGCCCACATGGAGGTGTGCACACTGAACTGTTAGAATGAGTGTGCCCACATGGAGGTGTGAACACTGAACTGTTAGAATGAGTGTGTCCACATGGAGGTGTGCACACTCAACTGTTAGAATGAGTGTGTCCACATGGAGGTGTGCACACTGAACTGTTAGAATGAGTGTGTCCACATGGAGTTGTGCACACTGAACTGTTAGAATTAGTGTATCCCTGTGGAGATGTGCACACTGAACTGTTAGAATGAGTGTGTCCACATGGAGGTGTGCACACTGAACTGTTAGAATATGTCCACATGGAGGTGTGCACACTGTATTGTTAGAATGAGTGTGTCCACATGGAGTTGTGCACACTGAACTGTTAGAATGACTGTGTCCACATGAAGCTGTGCACACTGAACTCTTAGAATGAGTGTGCCCACATGTAGTTGTGCACATGAACTGTTAGAATGAGTGTGCCCACATGGAGGTGTGCACACTGAACTGTTAGAATGAGTGTGCCCACATGGAGGTGTGCACACTGAACTGTTAGAATGAGTGTGTCCACATGGAGGTGTGCACACTGAACTGTTAGAATGTGTGTGTCCCTGTGGAGGTGTGCACACTGAAATGTTAGAATGAGTGTGTCCACATGGAGCTGTGCACACTGAACTGTTAGAATGAGTTTGTCCACATGGAGGTGTGCACACTGAACTGTTAGAATGAGTGTGTCCACATGGAGTTGTGCACACTGAACTGTTAGAATGAGTGTGTCCACTTGGAGGTGTGCACACTGAACTGTTAGAATGAGTGTGCCCACATGGAGCTGTGCACACTGAACTGTTAGAATGAGTGTGTCCACATGGAGGTGTGCACACTGAACTGTTAGAATGAGGGTGTCCACATGGAGGTGTGCACACTGAACTGTAAGAATGAGTGTGTCCACATGGAGGTGTGCACACTGAACTGTTAGAATGAGTGTGTCCCTGTGGAGGTGTGCACACTGAAATGTTAAAATGAGTGTGTCCACATGGAGGTGTGCACACTGAAGTGTTAGAATTTGTCCACATGGAGGTGTGCACACTGAACTGTTAGAATGAGTGTGTCCACATGGAGGTGTGCACACTGAACTGTTAGAATGAGTGTGCCCACATGGAGATGTGCACATGAACTGTTAGAATGACTGTGTCCACATGGAGGTGTGCACACTGAACTGTTAGAATGAGTGTGTCCACTTGGAGGTGTGCACACTGAACTGTTAGAATGAGTGTGTCCACATGGAGGTGTACACACTGAACTGTTAGAATGACTGTGCCCACATGGAGGTGTGCACATTGAACTGTTAGAATGAGTGTTTCCCTGTGGAGGTGTGCACACTGCACTGTTAGAATGAGTGTGTCCACATGGAGGTGTGCAAACTGAACTGTTAGAATGAGTGTGCCCACATGGAGGTGTGCACACTGAAATGTTAGAATGAGTGTGCCCACATGGAGGTGTGCACACTGAACTGTTAGAATGAGTGTGCCCACATGGAGGTGTGCACACTGAACTGTTAGAATGAGTGTGTCCACATGGAGGTGTGCACACTGAACTGTTAGAATGAGTGTGTCCCTGTGGAGGTGTGCACACTGAAATGTTAGAATAAGTGTGTCCACATGGAGGTGTGCACACTGAACTGTTAGAATGAGTGTGTCCCTGTGGAGGTGTGCACACTGAACAGTTAGAATGAGTGTGTCCACATGGAAGTGTGCACACTGAACTGTTAGAATGAGTGTGTCCACATGGAGGTGTGCACACTGAACTGTTAGAATGAGTGTGCCCACATGGAGGTGTGCACACTGAACTGTTAGAATGAGTGTGTCCACATGGATGTGTGCACACTGAACTGTTAGAATGAGTGTGTCCCTGTGGAGGGGTGCACACTGAAATGTTAGAATGAGTGTGTCCACATGGAGGTGTGCACACTGAAGTGTTAGAATTTGTCCACATGGAGGTGTGCACACTGAACTGTTAGAATGAGTGTGTCCACATGGAGGTGTGCACACTGAACTGTTAGAATGAGTGTGCCCACATGGAGGTGTGCAGACTGAACTGTTAGATTGAGTGTGCCCACATGGAATTGTGCACACTGAACTGTTAGAATGAGTGTGCCTACATGGAGGTGTGCACATTGAACTGTTAGAATGAGTGTGCCCACATGGAGGTGTGCACACTGAACTGTTAGAATGAGTGTTTCCACAAGAAGGTGTGCACGCTGAACTATTAGAATGAGTGTGCCCACATGGAGGTGTGCACACTGAACTGTTAGAATGAGTGTGCCCACATGGAGGTGTGCACACTGAACTGTTAGCATGAGTGTGTCCACATGGAGGTGTGCACACTGAACTGTTAGAATGAGTGTGTCCACATGGAGGTGTGCACACTGAACTGTTAGAATGAGTGTGTCCACATGGAGTTGTGCACACTGAACTGTTAGAATTAGTGTATCCCTGTGGAGATGTGCACACTGAACTGTTAGAATGAGTGTGTCCACATGGAGGTGTGCACACTGAACTGTTAGAATATGTCCACATGGAGGTGTGCACACTGTATTTTTAGAATGAGTGTGTCCACATGGAGTTGTGCACACTGAACTGTTAGAATGACTGTGTCCACATGAAGCTGTGCACACTGAACTGTTAGAATGAGTGTGCCCACATGTAGTTGTGCACATGAACTTTTAGAATGAGTGTGCCCACATGGAGGTGTGCACACTGAACTGTTAGAATGAGTGTGCCCACATGGAGGTGTGCACACTGAACTGTTAGAATGAGTGTGTCCACATGGAGGTGTGCACACTGAACTGTTAGAATGTGTGTGTCCCTGTGGAGGTGTGCACACTGAAATGTTAGAATGAGTGTGTCCACATGGAGCTGTGAACACTGAACTGTTAGAATGAGTTTGTCCACATGGACGTGTGCACACTGAACTGTTAGAATGAGTGTGTCCACATGGAGTTGTGCACACTGAACTGTTAGAATGAGTGTGTCCACTTGGAGGTGTGCACACTGAACTGTTAGAATGAGTGTGCCCACATGGAGGTGTGCACACTGAACTGTTAGAATGAGTGTGTCCACATGGAGGTGTGCACACTGAACTGTTAGAATGAGTGTGTCCCTGTGGAGGTGTGCACACTGAAATGTTAGAATCAGTGTGTCCACATGGAGGTGTGCACACTGAACTGTTAGAATGAGTGTGTCCCTGTGGAGGTGTGCAAACTGAACAGTTAGAATGAGTGTGTCCACATGAAAGTGTGCACACTGAACTGTTAGAATGAGGGTGTCCACATGGAGGTGTGCACACTGAACTGTTAGAATGAGTGTGCCCACATGGAGGTGTGCACACTGAACTGTTAGAATGAGTGTGTCCACATGGAGGTGTGCACACTGAACTGTTAGAATGAGTGTGTCCCTGTGGAGGTGTGCACACTGAAATGTTAGAATGAGTGTGTCCACATGGAGGTGTGCACACTGAAGTGTTAGAATTTGTCCACATGGAGGTGTGCACACTGAACTGTTAGAATGAGTGTGCCCACATGGAGGTGTGCAGACTGAACTGTTAGATTGAGTGTGCCCACATGGAATTGTGCACACTGAACTGTTAGAATGAGTTGCCCACATGGAGGTGTGCACATTGAACTGTTAGAATGAGTGTGCCCAAATGGAGGTGTGCACACTGAACTGTTAGAATGAGTGTTTCCACAAGGAGGTGTGCACACTAAACTATTAGAATGAGTGTGCCCACATGGAGGTGTGCACACTGAACTGTTAGAATGAGTGTGCCCACATGGAGGTGTGCACACTGAACTGTTAGAATGAGTGTGTCCACATGGAGGTGTGCACACTCAACTGTTAGAATGAGTCCACATGGAGGTGTGCACACTGTATTTTTAGAATGAGTGTGTCCACATGGAGTTGTGCACACTGAACTGTTAGAATGACTGTGTCCACATGAAGCTGTGCACACTGAACTGTTAGAATGAGTGTGCCCACATGTAGTTGTGCACATGAACTTTTAGAATGAGTGTGCCCACATGGAGGTGTGCACACTGAACTGTTAGAATGAGTGTGCCCACATGGAGGTGTGCACACTGAACTGTTAGAATGAGTGTGTCCACATGGAGGTGTGCACACTGAACTGATAGAATGTGTGTGTCCCTGTGGAGGTGTGCACACTGAAATGTTAGAATGAGTGTGTCCACATGGAGCTGTGAACACTGAACTGTTAGAATGAGTTTGTCCACATGGACGTGTGCACACTGAACTGTTAGAATGAGTGTGTCCACATGGAGTTGTGCACACTGAACTGTTAGAATGAGTGTGTCCACTTGGAGGTGTGCACACTGAACTGTTAGAATGAGTGTGCCCACATGGAGGTGTGCACACTGAACTGTTAGAATGAGTGTGTCCACATGGAGGTGTGCACACTGAACTGTTAGAATGAGTGTGTCCCTGTGGAGGTGTGCACACTGAAATGTTAGAATCAGTGTGTCCACATGGAGGTGTGCACACTGAACTGTTAGAATGAGTGTGTCCCTGTGGAGGTGTGCAAACTGAACAGTTAGAATGAGTGTGTCCACATGAAAGTGTGCACACTGAACTGTTAGAATGAGGGTGTCCACATGGAGGTGTGCACACTGAACTGTTAGAATGAGTGTGCCCACATGGAGGTGTGCACACTGAACTGTTAGAATGAGTGTGTCCACATGGAGGTGTGCACACTGAACTGTTAGAATGAGTGTGTCCCTGTGGAGGTGTGCACACTGAAATGTTAGAATGAGTGTGTCCACATGGAGGTGTGCACACTGAAGTGTTAGAATTTGTCCACATGGAGGTGTGCACACTGAACTGTTAGAATGAGTGTGTCCACATGGAGGTGTGCACACTGAACTGTTAGAATGAGTGTGCCCACATGGAGGTGTGCAGACTGAACTGTTAGATTGAGTGTGCCCACATGGAATTGTGCACACTGAACTGTTAGAATGAGTTGCCCACATGGAGGTGTGCACATTGAACTGTTAGAATGAGTGTGCCCAAATGGAGGTGTGCACACTGAACTGTTAGAATGAGTGTTTCCACAAGGAGGTGTGCACACTGAACTATTAGAATGAGTGTGCCCACATGGAGGTGTGCACACTGAACTGTTAGAATGAGTGTGCCCACATGGAGGTGTGCACACTGAACTGTTAGAATGAGTGTGTCCACATGGAGGTGTGCACACTCAACTGTTAGAATGAGTGTGTCCACATGGAGGTGTGCACACTGAACTGTTAGAATATGTCCACATGGAGGTGTGCACACTGTATTGTTAGAATGAGTGTGTCCACATGGAGTTGTGCACACTGAACTGTTAGAATGACTGTGTCCACATGAAGCTGTGCACACTGAACTGTTAGAATGAGTGTGCCCACATGTAGTTGTGCACATGAACTGTTAGAATGAGTGTGCCCACATGGAGGTGTGCACACTGAACTGTCGAAATGAGTGTGCCCACATGGAGGTGTGCACACTGAACTGTTAGAATGAGTGTGTCCACATGGAGGTGTGCACACTGAACTGTTAGAATGTGTGTGTCCCTGTGGAGGTGTGCACACTGAAATGTTAGAATGAGTGTGTCCACATGGAGCTGTGCACACTGAACTGTTAGAATGAGTTTGTCCACATGGAGGTGTGCACACTGAACTGTTAGAATGAGTGTGTCCACATGGAGTTGTGCACACTGAACTGTTAGAATTAGTGTGTCCACTTGGAGGTGTGCACACTGAACTGTTAGAATGAGTGTGTCCACATGGAGGTGTGCACACTGAACTGTTAGAATGACTGTGCCTACATGGAGGTGTGCACATTGAACTGTTAGAATGAGTGTTTCCCTGTGGAGCTGTGCACACTGCACTGTTAGAATGAGTGTGTCCACATGGAGGTGTGCAAACTGAACTGTTAGAATGTGTGTGTCCACATGGAGGTGTGCACACTGTACTGTTAGAATGAGTGTACCCACATGGAAGTGTGCACACTGAACTGTTTGAATGAGTGTGCCCACATGGAGGTGTGCACACTGAACTGTTAGAATGAGTGTGCCCACATGGAGGAGTGCACACTGAACTGTTAGAATGAGTGTGTCCACATGGAGGTGTGCACACTGAACTGTTAGAATGAGTGTGCCCACATGGAGGTGTGCACACTGAACTGTTAGAATGAGTGTGCCCACATGGAGGTGTGCACACTGAACTGTTAGAATTAGTGTGCCCACATGGAGGTGTGCACACTGAACTGTTAGAATGAGTGTGCCCACATGGAGGTGTGAACACTGAACTGTTAGAATGAGTGTGTCCACATGGAGGTGTGCACACTGAACTGTTAGAATGAGTGTGCCCACATGGAGGTGTGCACACTGAACTGTTAGAATGAGTGTGCCCACATGGAGGTGTGCACACTGAACTGTTAGAATGAGTGTGCCCACATGGAGATGTGCACACTGAACTGTTAGAATGAGTGTGCCCACATGGAGGTGTGAACACTGAACTGTTAGAATGAGTGTGCCCACATGGAGGTGTGCACACTGAACTGTTAGAATGAGTGTGCCCACATGGAGGTGTGCACACTGAACTGTTAGAATGAGTGTGTCCACATGGAGGTGTGCACACTGAACTTTTAGAATGAGTGTGTCCCTGTGGAGGTGTGCACACTGTACTGTTAGAATGAGTGTGTCCACATGGAGGTGTGCACACTGAACTGTTAGAATGAGTGTGTCCACATGGAGGTGTGCACACTGAACTGTTAGAAGGACTGTGCCCACATGGGGTTAGCACACTGAACTGTAAGAATGAGTGTGTACCTGTGGAGGTGTGAACACTGAACTGTTAGAATGAGTGTGCCCACATGGAGGTGTGAACACTGAACTGTTAGAATGAGTGTGCCCACATGGAGGTGTGCACACAGAACTGTTAGAATGAGTGTGCCCACATGGAGGTGTGCACACTGAACTGTTAGAATGAGTGTGTCCACATGGAGGTGTGCACACTGAACTGTTAGAATGAGTGTGTCCATGTCGAGGTGTGCACACTGAAATGTTAGAATGAGTGTGTCCACATGGAGGTGTGCACACTGAAGTGTTAGAATTTGTCCACATGGAGTTGTGCACACTGAACTGTTAGAATGAGTGTATCCCTGTGGAGATGGGCACACTGAACTGTTAGAATGAGTGTGTCCACATGGAGGTGTGCACACTGAACTGTTAGAATGAGTGTGTCCCCATGGAGGTGTGCACACTGAACTGTTAGAATGAGTGTGTCCACATGAAGGTGTGCACACTGAACTGTTAGAATGAGTGTGTCCACATGGAGGTGTGCACACTGAACTGTTAGAATGAGTGTGCCCACATGGAGGTGTGCAGACTGAACTGTTAGAATGAGTGTGCCCACATGGAGGTATGCACACTGAACTGTTAGAATGAGTGTGCCCACATGGAGGTGTGCAGACTGAACTGTTAGAATGAGGGTTACCACATGGAGGTGTGCACACTGAATTCTTAGAATGAGTGTGTCCACATGGAGGTGTGCACACTGAACTGTTAGAATGAGTGTGTCCACATGGAGGTGTGCACACTGAAGTTTTAGAATGAGTGTGTCCCTGTGGATGTGTGCACACTGTACTGTTAGAATGAGTGTGTCCACATGGAGGTGTGCACAGTGAACTGTTAGAATGATTGTGTCCACATGGAGGTGTGCACACTGAACTGTTAGAATGAGTGTGTCCACATGGAGGTGTGCACACTGAACTGTTAGAATGAGTGTGCCCACATGGAGGTGTGCACACTGAACTGTTAGAATGAGTGTGTCCACATGGAGGTGTGCACACTCAACTGTTAGAATGAGTGTGTCCACATGGAGGTGTGCACACTGAACTGTTAGAATTAGTGTATCCCTGTGGAGAAGTGCACACTGAACTCTTAGAATGAGTGTGTCCACATGGAGGTGTGCACACTGAACTGTTAGAATGAGTGTGTCCACATGGAGGTGTGCACACTGAACTGTTAGAATATGTCCACATGGAGGTGTGCACACTGTATTGTTAGAATGAGTGTGTCCACATGGAGGTGTGCACACTGAACTGTTAGAATGAGTGTGTCCACATGGAGGTGTGCACACTGAACTGTGAGAATGACTGTGCCCACATGGAGGTGTGCACTTTGAACTGTTAGAATGAGTGTGTCCACATGGAGGTGTGCACACTGAACTGTTAGAATGAGTGTGTCCACATGGAGGTGTGCACACTGAACTGTTAGAATGAGTGTGTCCCTGTGGAGGTGTGCACACTGACCTGTTAGAATGAGTGTGCCCACATGGAAGTGTGCACACTGAACTGTTAGAATGAGTGTGCCCACATGGAGGTGTGCACACTGAACTGTTAGAATGAGTGTGCCCACATTGCAGTGTGCACACTGAACTGTTAGAGTGAGTGTGCCCACATGTAGTTGTGCACATGAACTGTTAGAATGAGTGTGCCCACATGGAGGTGTGCACACTGAACTGTCGAAATGAGTGTGCCCACATGGAGGTGTGCACACTGAACTGTTAGAATGAAGTGTGTCCACATGGAGGTGTGCACACTGAACTGTTAGAATGTGTGTGTCCCTGTGGAGGTGTGCACACTGAAATGTTAGAATGAGTGTGTCCACATGGAGCTGTGCACACTGAACTGTTAGAATGAGTTTGTCCACATGGAGGTGTGCACACTGAACTGTTAGAATGAGTGTGTCCACATGGAGTTGTGCACACTGAACTGTTAGAATTAGTGTGTCCACTTGGAGGTGTGCACACTGAACTGTTAGAATGAGTGTGTCCACATGGAGGTGTGCACACTGAACTGTTAGAATGACTGTGCCTACATGGAGGTGTGCACATTGAACTGTTAGAATGAGTGTTTCCCTGTGGAGCTGTGCACACTGCACTGTTAGAATGAGTGTGTCCACATGGAGGTGTGCAAACTGAACTGTTAGAATGTGTGTGTCCACATGGAGGTGTGCACACTGTACTGTTAGAATGAGTGTACCCACATGGAAGTGTGCACACTGAACTGTTTGAATGAGTGTGCCCACATGGAGGTGTGCACACTGAACTGTTAGAATGAGTGTGCCCACATGGAGGTGTGCACACTGAACTGTTAGAATGAGTGTGTCCACATGGAGTTGTGCACACTGAACTGTTAGAATGAGTGTGCCCACATGGAGGTGTGCACACTGAACTGTTAGAATGAGTGTGCCCACATGGAGGTGTGCACACTGAACTGTTAGAATTAGTGTGCCCACATGGAGGTGTGCACACTGAACTGTTAGAATGAGTGTGCCCACATGGAGGTGTGAACACTGAACTGTTAGAATGAGTGTGTCCACATGGAGGTGTGCACACTGAACTGTTAGAATGAGTGTGCCCACATGGAGGTGTGCACACTGAACTGTTAGAATGAGTGTGCCCACATGGAGGTGTGCACACTGAACTGTTAGAATGAGTGTGCCCACATGGAGATGTGCACACTGAACTGTTAGAATGAGTGTGCCCACATGGAGGTGTGAACACTGAACTGTTAGAATGAGTGTGCCCACATGGAGGTGTGCACACTGAACTGTTAGAATGAGTGTGCCCACATGGAGGTGTGCACACTGAACTGTTAGAATGAGTGTGTCCACATGGAGGTGTGCACACTGAACTTTTAGAATGAGTGTGTCCCTGTGGAGGTGTGCACACTGTACTGTTAGAATGAGTGTGTCCACATGGAGGTGTGCACACTGAACTGTTAGAATGAGTGTGTCCACATGGAGGTGTGCACACTGAACTGTTAGAAGGACTGTGCCCACATGGGGTTAGCACACTGAACTGTAAGAATGAGTGTGTACCTGTGGAGGTGTGCAAACTGAACAGTTAGAATGAGTGTGTCCACATGGAAGTGTGCACACTGAACTGTTAGAATGAGTGTGTCCACATGGAGGTGTGCACACTGAACTGTTAGAATGAGTGTGTCCACTTGGAGGTGTGCACACTGAACTGTTAGAACGAGTGTGCCCACATGGAGGTGTGCACACTGAACTGTTAGAATGAGTGTGCCCACATGGAGGTGTGAACACTGAACTGTTTGAATGAGTGTGCCCACATGGAGGGTTGCACACTGAACTGTTAGAATGAGTGTGTCCACATGGAGGTGTGCACACTGAACTGTTAGAATGAGTGTACCCACATGGAGGTGTGCACACTGAACTGTTATAATCAGTGTGCCCACATGGAAGTGTGCACACTGAACTGTTAGAATGAGTGTGCCCACATGGAGGTGTGCACACTGAACTGTTAGAATGAGTGTGCCCACATGGAGGTGTGAACACTGAACTGTTAGAATGAGTGTGCCCACATGGAGGTGTGCACACAGAACTGTTAGAATGAGTGTGCCCACATGGAGGTGTGCACACTGAACTGTTAGAATGAGTGTGTCCACATGGAGGTGTGCACACTGAACTGTTAGAATGAGTGTGTCCATGTCGAGGTGTGCACACTGAAATGTTAGAATGAGTGTGTCCACATGGAGGTGTGCACACTGAAGTGTTAGAATTTGTCCACATGGAGTTGTGCACACTGAACTGTTAGAATGAGTGTATCCCTGTGGAGATGGGCACACTGAACTGTTAGAATGAGTGTGTCCACATGGAGGTGTGCACACTGAACTGTTAGAATGAGTGTGTCCCCATGGAGGTGTGCACACTGAACTGTTAGAATGAGTGTGTCCACATGAAGGTGTGCACATTGAACTGTTAGAATGAGTGTGTCCACATGGAGGTGTGCACACTGAACTGTTAGAATGAGTGTGCCCACATGGAGGTGTGCAGACTGAACTGTTAGAATGAGTGTGCCCACATGGAGGTATGCACACTGAACTGTTAGAATGAGTGTGCCCACATGGAGGTGTGCAGACTGAACTGTTAGAATGAGGGTGACCACATGGAGGTGTGCACACTGAATTCTTAGAATGAGTGTGTCCACATGGAGGTGCGCACACTGAACTGTTAGAATGAGTGTGTCCACATGGAGGTGTGCACACTGAAGTTTTAGAATGAGTGTGTCCCTGTGGATGTGTGCACACTGTACTGTTAGAATGAGTGTGTCCACATGGAGGTGTGCACAGTGAACTGTTAGAATGATTGTGTCCACATGGAGGTGTGCACACTGAACTGTTAGAATGAGTGTGCCCACATGGAGGTGTGCACACTGAACTGTTAGAATGAGTGTGCCCACATGGAGGTGTGCACACTGAACTGTTAGAATGAGTGTGCCCACATGGAGATGTGCACACTGAACTGTTAGAATGAGTGTGCCCACATGGAGGTGTGAACACTGAACTGTTAGAATGAGTGTGCCCACATGGAGGTGTGCACACTGAACTGTTAGAATGAGTGTGCCCACATGGAGGTGTGCACACTGAACTGTTAGAATGAGTGTGTCCACATGGAGGTGTGCACACTGAACTTTTAGAATGAGTGTGTCCCTGTGGAGGTGTGCACACTGTACTGTTAGAATGAGTGTGTCCACATGGAGGTGTGCACACTGAACTGTTAGAATGAGTGTGTCCACATGGAGGTGTGCACACTGAACTGTTAGAAGGACTGTGCCCACATGGGGTTAGCACACTGAACTGTAAGAATGAGTGTGTACCTGTGGAGGTGTGCAAACTGAACAGTTAGAATGAGTGTGTCCACATGGAAGTGTGCACACTGAACTGTTAGAATGAGTGTGTCCACATGGAGGTGTGCACACTGAACTGTTAGAATGAGTGTGTCCACTTGGAGGTGTGCACACTGAACTGTTAGAACGAGTGTGCCCACATGGAGGTGTGCACACTGAACTGTTAGAATGAGTGTGCCCACATGGAGGTGTGAACACTGAACTGTTTGAATGAGTGTGCCCACATGGAGGTGTGCACACTGAACTGTTAGAATGAGTGTGTCCACATGGAGGTGTGCACACTGAACTGTTAGAATGAGTGTGTCCACATGGAGGTGTGCACACTGAACTGTTATAATCAGTGTGCCCACATGGAAGTGTGCACACTGAACTGTTAGAATGAGTGTGCCCACATGGAGGTGTGCACACAGAACTGTTAGAATGAGTGTGCCCACATGGAGGTGTGCACACTGAACTGTTAGAATGAGTGTGTCCACATGGAGGTGTGCACACTGAACTGTTAGAATGAGTGTGTCCATGTCGAGGTGTGCACACTGAAATGTTAGAATGAGTGTGTCCACATGGAGGTGTGCACACTGAAGTGTTAGAATTTGTCCACATGGAGTTGTGCACACTGAACTGTTAGAATGAGTGTATCCCTGTGGAGATGGGCACACTGAACTGTTAGAATGAGTGTGTCCACATGGAGGTGTGCACACTGAACTGTTAGAATGAGTGTGTCCCCATGGAGGTGTGCACACTGAACTGTTAGAATGAGTGTGTCCACATGAAGGTGTGCACACTGAACTGTTAGAATGAGTGTGTCCACATGGAGGTGTGCACACTGAACTGTTAGAATGAGTGTGCCCACATGGAGGTGTGCAGAATGAACTGTTAGAATGAGTGTGCCCACATGGAGGTATGCACACTGAACTGTTAGAATGAGTGTGCCCACATGGAGGTGTGCAGACTGAACTGTTAGAATGAGGGTGACCACATGGAGGTGTGCACACTGAATTCTTAGAATGAGTGTGTCCACATGGAGGTGCGCACACTGAACTGTTAGAATGAGTGTGTCCACATGGAGGTGTGCACACTGAAGTTTTAGAATGAGTGTGTCCCTGTGGATGTGTGCACACTGTACTGTTAGAATGAGTGTGTCCACATGGAGGTGTGCACAGTGAACTGTTAGAATGATTGTGTCCACATGGAGGTGTGCACACTGAACTGTTAGAATGAGTGTGTCCACATGGAGGTGTGCACACTGAACTGTTAGAATGAGTGTGGCCACATGGAGGTGTGCACACTGAACTGTTAGAATGAGTGTGTCCACATGGAGGTGTGCACACTCAACTGTTAGAATGAGTGTGTCCACATGGAGGTGTGCACACTGAACTGTTAGAATTAGTGTATCCCTGTGGAGAAGTGCACACTGAACTCTTAGAATGAGTGTGTCCACATGAAGGTGTGCACACTGAACTGTTAGAATGAGTGTGTCCACATGGAGGTGTGCACACTGAACTGTTAGAATATGTCCACATGGAGGTGTGCACACTGTATTGTTAGAATGAGTGTGTCCACATGGAGGTGTGCACACTGAACTGTTAGAATGAGTGTGTCCACATGGAGGTGTGCACACTGAACTGTGAGAATGACTGTGCCCACATGGAGGTGTGCACTTTGAACTGTTAGAATGAGTGTGTCCACATGGAGGTGTGCACACTGAACTGTTAGAATGAGTGTGTCCACATGGAGGTGTGCACACTGAACTGTTAGAATGAGTGTGTCCCTGTGGAGGTGTGCACACTGAACTGTTAGAATGAGTGTGCCCACATGGAAGTGTGCACACTGAACTGTTAGAATGAGTGTGCCCACATGGAGGTGTGCACACTGAACTGTTAGAATGAGTGTGCCCACATTGCAGTGTGCACACTGAACTGTTAGAGTGAGTGTGCCCACATGGAGGTGTGCACACAGAACTGTTAGAATGAGTGTGCCCACATGGAGGTGTGCACACTGAACTGTTAGAATGAGTGTGTCCACATGGAGTTGTGCACACTGAACTGTTAGAATGAGTGTGCCCACATGGAGGTGTGCACACTGAACTGTTAGAATGAGTGTGTCCACATGGAGGTGTGCACACTCAACAGTTAGAATGAGTGTGTCCACATGGAGGTGTGCACACTGAACTCTTAGAATTAGTATATCCCTGTGGAGATGTGCACACTGAACTGTTAGAATGAGTGTGTCCACATGGAGGTGTGCACACTGCACTGTTAGAATGAGTGTGTCCACATGGAGGTGTGCACACTGAACTGTTGGAATGAGTGTGTCCACTTGGAGGTGTGCACACTGAACTGTTAGAACGAGTGTGCCCACATGGAGGTGTGCACACTGAACTGTTAGAATGAGTGTGCCCACATGGAGGTGTGAACACTGAACTGTTTGAATGAGTGTGCCCACATGGAGGTGTGCACACTGAACTGTTAGAATGAGTGTGTCCACATGGAGGTGTGCACACTGAACTGTTAGAATGAGTGTACCCACATGGAGGTGTGCACACTGAACTGTTAGAATGAGTGTGCCCACATGGAGGTGTGCACACTGAACTGTTAGAATGAGTGTGCCCACATGGAGGTGTGCACACTGAACTGTTAGAATGAGTGTGCCCACATGGAGGTGTGAACACTGAACTGTTAGAATGAGTGTGCCCACATGGAGGTGTGCACACAGAACTGTTAGAATGAGTGTGCCCACATGGAGGTGTGCACACTGAAGTGTTAGAATTTGTCCACATGGAGGTGTGCACACTGAACTGTTAGAATGAGTGTGTCCACATGGAGGTGTGCACACTGAAATGTTAGAATGAGTGTGTCCACATGGAGCTGTGCACACTGAACTGTTAGAATGAGTGTGTCCACTTGGAGGTGTGCACACTGAACTGTTAGAATGAGTGTGCCCACATGGAGGTGTGAACACTGAACTGTTAGAATGAGTGTGCCCACATGGAGGTGTGCACACTGAACTGTTAGAATGAGTGTGTCCACATGGAGGTGTGCACACTGAATTCTTAGAATGAGTGTGTCCACATGGAGGTGTGCACACTGAACTGTTTGAATGAGTGTGTCCACATGGAGGTGTGCACACTGAACTTTTAGAATGAGTGTGTCCCTGTGGAGGTGTGCACACTGTACTGTTAGAATGAGTGTGACCACATGGAGGTGTGCACACTGAACTGTTAGAATGAGTGTGTCCACATGGAGGTGTGCACACTGAACTGTTAGAATGACTGTGCCCACATGGGGTTAGCACACTGAACTGTTAGAATGAGTGTGTCCCTGTGGAGGTGTGCAAACTGAACAGTTAGAATGAGTGTGTCCACATGGAAGTGTGCACACTGACCTGTTAGAATGAGTGTGTCCACATGGAGGTGTGCACACTGAACTGTTAGAATGAGTGTGTCCCTGTGGAGGTGTGCACACTGAAATGTTAGAATGAGTGTGTCCACATGGAGGTGTGCACACTGAAGTGTTAGAATTTGTCCACATGGAGGTGTGCACACAGAACTGTTAGAATGAGTGTGTCCACATAGAGGTGTGCACACTGAACTGTTAGAATGAGTGTGCCCACATGGAGGTGTGCAGACTGAACTGTTAGATTGAGTGTGCCCACATGGAGTTGTGCACACTGAACTGTTAGAATGAGTGTGCCCACATGGAGGTGTGCACACTGAACTGTTAGAATGAGTGTGCCCACATGGAGGTGTGCACACTGAACTGTTAGAATGAGTGTGTCCACATGGAGGTGTGCACACTCAACTGTTAGAATGAGTGTGTCCACATGGAGGTGTGCACACTGAACTGTTAGAATGAGTGTGTCCACATGGAGGTGTGCACACTGAACTGTTAGAATATGTCCACATGGAGGTGTGCACACTGTATTGTTAGAATGAGTGTGTCCACATGGAGTTGTGCACACTGAACTGTTAGAATGACTGTGTCCACATGAAGGTGTGCACACTGAACTGTTAGAATGAGTGTGTCCACATGGAGGTGTGCACACTGAACTGTGAGAATGACTGTGCCCACATGGAGGTGTGCACTTTGAACTGTTAGAATGAGTGTGTCCACATGGAGGTGTGCACACTGAACTGTTAGAATGAGTGTGTCCACATGGAGGTGTGCACACTGAACTGTTAGAATGAGTGTGCCCACATGGAGGTGAGCACACTGAACTGTGAGAATGAGTGTGTCCACATGGAGGTGTGCACACTGAACTGTTAGAATGAGTGTGTCCCGGTGGAGGTGTGCACACTGAAATGTTAGAATGAGTGTGTCCACATGGAGGTGTGCACACTGAACTGTTAGAATGAGTGTGTCCACATGGAGGTGTGCACACTGAACTGTTAGAATGAGTGTGTCCACATGGAGGTGTGCACACTTAACTGTTAGAATGAGTGTGTCCACTTGGAGGTGTGCACACTGTACTGTTAGCATGAGTGTGCCCACATGAAGGTGTGAACACTGAACTGTTAGAATGAGTGTGCCCACATGGAGGTGTGCACACTGAACTGTTAGAATGAGTGTGCCCACATGGAGTTGTGCACACTGAACTGTTAGAATGAGTGTGTCCCTGTGGAGGTGTGCACACTGAAATGTTAGAATGAGTGTGTCCACATGGAGGTGTGCACACTGAAGTGTTAGAATTTGTCCACATGGAGGTGTGCACACTGAATTGTTAGAATGAGTGTGTCCACATGGAGGTGTGCACACTGAACTGTTAGAATGAGTGTGCCCACATGGATGTGTGCAGACTGAACTGTTAGAATGAGTGTGCCCACATGGAGGTGTGCACACTGAACTGTTAGAATGAGTGTGCCCACATGGAGGTGTGCACACTGAACTGTAAGAATGAGTGTGCCCACATGGAGGTGTGCACACTGAACTGTTAGAATGAGTGTGTCCACATGGAGGTGTGCACACTGAACTGTTAGAATGAGTGTGCCCACATGGAGATGTGAACACTGAACTGTTAGAATGAGTGTGCCCACATGGAGGTATGCACACTGAACTGTTAGAATGAGTGTGTCCACATGGAGGTGTGCACACTGAATTCTTAGAATGAGTGTGTCCACATGGAGGTGTGCACACTGAACTGTTAGAATGAGTGTGTCCACATGGAGGTGTGAACACTGAACTGTTAGAATATGTCCACATGGAGGTGTGCACACTCTATTGTTAGAATGAGTGTGTCCACATGGAGTTGTGCACACTGAAGTGTTAGAATGACTGTGTCCACATGAAGGTGTGCACACTGAACTGTTAGAATGAGTGTGCCCACATGTAGTTGTGCACATGAACTGTTAGAATGACTGTGTACACTTGGAGGTGTGCACACTGAACTGTTAGAATGACTGTGCCCACATGGAGGTGTGCACTTTGAACTGTTAGAATGATTGTGTCCCTGTGGAGGTGTGCACAATGAACTGTTAGAATGTGTGTGTCCACATGGAGGTGTGCACACTGAACTGTTAGAATGAGTGTGTCCACATGGAGGTGTGCACACTGAACTGTTAGAAAGAATGTGCCCACATGGAGGTGTGCAGACTGAACTGTTAGAATGAGTGTGCCCACAAGGAGGTGAGCACACTGAAATGTTAGAATGAGTGTGCCCACATGGAGGTGTTCACACTGAACTGTTAGAATGAGTGTGCCCACATGCAGGTGTGCACACTGAACTGTTAGAATGAGTGTGTCCACATGGAGGTGTGCACACTGAACTGTTAGAATGAGTGTGTCCACATGGAGGTGTGCACACTGAACTGTTAGAATGAGTGTGTCCACATGGAGGTGTGCACACTGAACTGTTAGAATGACTGTGCCCACATGGGGTTAGCACACTGAACTGTTAGAATGAGTGTGTCCACATGGAGGTGTGCACACTTAACTGTTAGAATGAGTGTATCCACTTGGAGGTGTGCACACTGTACTGTTAGCATGAGTGTGCCCACATGAAGGTGTGAACACTGAACTGTTAGAATGAGTGTGTCCACATGGAGGTGTGCACACTGAACTGTTAGAATGAGTGTGCCCACATGGAGGTGTGCACACTGAACTGTTAGAATGAGTGTGTCCCTGTGGAGGTGTGCACACTGAAATGTTAGAATGAGTGTGTCCACATGGAGGTGTGCACACTGAAGTGTTAGAATTTGTCCACATGGAGGTGTGCACACTGAATTGTTAGAATGAGTGTGTCCACATGGAGGTGTGCACACTGAACTGTTAGAATGATTGTGCCCACATGGATGTGTGCAGACTGAACTGTTAGAATGAGTGTGCCCACATGGAGGTGTGCACACTGAACTGTTAGAATGAGTGTGTCCACATGGAGGTGTGCACACTCAACTGTTAGAATGAGTGTGTCCACATGGAGGTGTGCACACTGAACTCTTAGAATTAGTGTATCCCTGTGGAGATGTGCACACTGAACTGTTAGAATGAGTGTGTCCACATGGAGGTGTGCACAATGAACTGTTAGAATGAGTGTGTCCACATGGAGGTGTGCACACTGAACTGTTAGAATGAGTGTGTCCACTTGGAGGTGTGCACACTGAACTGTTAGAACGAGTGTGCCCACATGGAGGTGTGCACACTGAACTGTTAGAATGAGTGTGCCCACATGGAGGTGTGAACACTGAACTGTTTGAATGAGTGTTCCCACATGGAGGTGTGCACACTGAACTGTTAGAATGAGTGTGTCCACATGGAGGTGTGCACACTGAACTGTTAGAATGAGTGTACCCACATGGAGGTGTGCACACTGAACTGTTAGAATGAGTGTGCCCACATGGAGGTGTGCACACTGAACTGTTAGAATGAGTGTGCCCACATGGAGGTGTGCACACTGAACTGTTAGAATGAGTGTGCCCACATGGAGGTGTGAACACTGAACTGTTAGAATGAGTGTGCCCACATGGAGGTGTGCACACTGAACTGTTAGAATGAGTGTGCCCACATGGAGGTGTGCACACTGAACTGTTAGAATGAGTGTGTCCACACGGAGGTGTGCACACTGAACTGTTAGAATGAGTGTGTCCATGTCGAGGTGTGCACACTGAAATGTTAGAATGAGTGTGTCCACATGGAGGTGTGCACACTGAAGTGTTAGAATTTGTCCACATGGAGTTGTGCACACTGAACTGTCGAAATGAGTGTGCCCACATGGAGGTGTGCACACTGAACTGTTAGAATGAGTGTGTCCACATGGAGGTGTGCACACTGAACTTTTAGAATGTGTGTGTCCCTGTGGAGGTGTGCACACTGAAATGTTAGAATGAGTGTGTCCACATGGAGGTGTGCACACTGAACTGTTAGAATGAGTGTGTCCACATGGAGGTGTGCACACTGAACTGTTAGAATGAGTGTGTCCACTTGGAGGTGTGCACACTGAACTTTTAGAATGAGTGTGCCCACATGGAGGTGTGAACCCTGAACTGTTAGAATGAGTGTGCCCACATGGAGGTGTGCACACTGAACTGTTAGAATGAGTGTGTCCACATGGAGGTGTGCACACTGAATTCTTAGAATGAGTGTGTCCACATGGAGGTGTGCACACTGAACTGTTTGAATGAGTGTGTCCACATGGAGGTGTGCACACTGAACTATTAGAATGAGTGTGTCCCTGTGGAGGTGTGCACACTGTACTGTTAGAATGAGTGTGACCACATGGAGGTGTGCACACTGAACTGTTAGAATGAGTGTGTCCACATGGAGGTGTGCACACTGAACTGTTAGAATGACTGTGCCCACATGGTGCTAGCACACTGAACTGTTAGAATGAGTGTGTCCCTGTGGAGGTGTGCAAACTGAACAGTTATAATGAGTGTGTCCACATGGAAGTGTGCACACTGAACTGTTAGAATGAGTGTGTCCACATGGAGGTGTGCACACTGAAGTGTTAGAATTTGTCCACATGGAGGTGTGCACACAGAACTGTTAGAATGAGTGTGTCCACATGGAGGTGTGCACACTGAACTGTTAGAATGAGTGTGCCCTCATGGAGGTGTGCAGACTGAACTGTTAGATTGAGTGTGCCCACATGGAGTTGTGCACACTGAACTGTTAGAATGAGTGTGCCCACATGGAGGTGTGCACACTGAACTGTTAGAATGAGTGTGCCCACATGGAGGTGTGCACACTGAACTGTTAGAATGAGTGTTTCCACAAGGAGGTGTGCACACTGAACTATTATAATGAGTGTGCCCACATGGAGGTGTGCACACTGAACTGTTAGAATGAGTGTGCCCACATGGAGGTGTGCACACTGAACTGTTAGAATGAGTGTGTCCACATGGAGGTGTGCACACTCAACTGTTAGAATGAGTGTGTCCACATGGAGGTGTGCACACTGAACTGTTAGAATGAGTGTGTCCACATGGAGTTGTGCACACTGAACTGTTAGAATTAGTGTATCCCTGTGGAGATGTGCACACTGAACTCTTAGAATGAGTGTGTCCACATGGAGGTGTGCACACTGAACTGTTAGAATATGTCCACATGGAGGTGTGCACACTGTATTGTTAGAATGAGTGTGTCCACATGGAGTTGTGCACACTGAACTGTTAGAATGACTGTGTCCACATGAAGGTGTGCACACTGAACTTTTAGAATGAGTGTGTCCACATGGAGGTGTGCACACTGAACTGTGAGAATGACTGTGCCCACATGGAGGTGTGCACTTTGAACTGTTAGAATGAGTGTGTCCACATGGAGGTGTGCACACCGAACTGTTAGAATGAGTGTGTCCACATGGAGGTGTGCACACTGAACTGTTAGAATGAGTGTGTCCACATGGAGGTGTGCACACTGAACTGTTAGAATGTGTGTGTCCACATGGAGGTGTGCACACTGAACTGCTAGAATGAGTGTGCCCACATGGAAGTGTGCACCCTGAACTGTTAGAATGAGTGTGCCCACATGGAGGTGTGCACACTGAACTGTTAGAATGAGTGTGCCCACATGGAAGTGTGCACACTGAACTGTTAGAATGAGTGTGCCCACATGGAGGTGTGCACACAGAACTGTTAGAATGAGTGTGCCTACATGGAGGTGTGCACACTGAACTGTTAGAATGAGTGTGTCCACATGGAGGTGTGCACACTGAACTGTTAGAATGAGTGTGCCCACATGGAGGTGTGCAGACTGAACTGTTAGAATGAGTGTGCCCACATGGAGGTGTGAACACTGAACTGTTAGAATGAGTGTGCCCACATGGAGGTGTGCACACTGAACTGTTAGAATGAGTGTGCCCACATGGAGGTGAGCACACTGAACTGTGAGAATGAGTGTGTCCACATGGAGTTGTGCACACTGAACTGTTAGAATGAGTGTGTCCCTGTGGAGGTGTACACACTGAAATGTTAGAATGAGTGTGTCCACATGGAGGTGTGCACACTGAACTGTTAGAATGAGTGTGTCCACATGGAGGTGTGCACCCTGAACTGTTAGAATGAGTGTGTCGACATGGAGGTGTGCACACTTAACTGTTAGAATGAGTGTGTCCACTTGGAGGTGTGCACACTGAACTGTTAGAATGAGTGTGCACACATGGAGGTGTGCACACTGTACTGTTAGAATGAGTGTGCCCACATGGTGGTGTGAACACTGAACTGTTAGAATGAGTGTGCCCACATGGAGGTGTGCACACTGACCTGTTAGAATGAGTGTGCCCACATGGATGTGGGCACACTGAACTGTTAGAATGAGTGTGTCCACATGGAGGTGTGCACACTGAACTGTTAGAATGAGTGTGTCCCTGTGGAGGTGTGCACACTGAAATGTTAGAATGAATGTGTCCACATGGAGGTGTGAACACTGAACTGTTAGAATGAGTGTGCCCACATGGAGGTGTGCACACTGAACTGTTAGAATGAGTGTGTCCAAATGGAGGTGTGCACACTGAACTGTTAGAATGAGTGTGTCCCTGTGGAGTTGTGCACACTGTACTGTTAGAATGAGTGTGTCCACATGGAGGTGTGCACACTGAACAATTAGATTGAGTGTGTCCACATGGAGGTGTGCACACTGAACTGTTAGAATGACTGTGCCCACATGGGGTTAGCACACTGAACTGTTAGAATGAGTGTGTCCCTGTGGAGGTGTGCACACTGAACTGTTAGAATGAGTGTGTCCACATGGAAGTGTGCACACTGAAGTGTTAGAATGAGTGTGTCCACATGGAGGTGTGCACACTGAACTGTTAGAATGAGTGTGTCCCTGTGGAGGTGTGCACACTGAACTGTTAGAATGAGTGTGTCCACATGGAGGTGTGCACACTGAATTCTTAGAATGAGTGTGTCAACATGGAGGTGTGCACACTGAACTGTTAGAATGAGTGTGTCCACATGGAGGTGTGCACACTGAACTTTTAGAATGAGTGTGTCCCTGTGGAGTTGTGCACACTGTACTGTTAGAATGAGTGTGTCCACATGGAGGTGTGCACACTGAACTGTTAGAATGAGTGTGTCCACATGGAGGTGTGCACACTGAACTGTTAGAATGAGTGTGTCCCTGTGGAGGTGTGCACACTGAACTGTTAGAATGAGTGTGTCCACATGGAGGTATGAACACTGAACTGTTAGAATGAGTGTGTCCCTGTGGAGGTGTGCACACTGAAATGTTAGAATGAGTGTGTCCACATGGAGGGGTGCACACTGAAGTGTTAGAATTTGTCCACATGGAGGTGTGCACACTGAACTGTTTGAATGAGTGTGTCCACATGGAGGTGTGCACACTGAACTTTTAGAATGAGTGTGTCCCTGTGGAGGTGTGCACACTGTACTGTTAGAATGAGTGTGACCACATGGAGGTGTGCACACTGAACTGTTAGAATGAGTGTGTCCACATGGAGGTGTGAACACTGAACTATTAGAATGAGTGTACCCACATGGAGGTGTGAACACTGAACTGTTAGAATGAGTGTGCCCACATGGAGGTGTGAACACTGAACTGTTAGAATGAGTGTGCCCACATGGAGGTGTGCACACTGAACTGTTAGAATGAGTGTGCCCACATGGAGGTGTGCACACTGAACTGTTAGAATGAGTGTGCCCACATGGATGTGGGCACACTGAACTGTTAGAATGAGTGTGTCCACATGGAGGTGTGCACAATGAACTGTTAGAATGAGTGTGTCCCTGTGGAGGTGTGCACACTGAACTGTTAGAATGAGTGTGTCCACATGGAGGTGTGAACACTGAACTATTAGAATGAGTGTACCCACATGGAGGTGTGAACACTGAACTGTTAGAATGAGTGTGCCCACATGGAGGTGTGAACACTGAACTGTTAGAATGAGTGTGCCCACATGGAGGTGTGCACACTGAACTGTTAGAATGAGTGTGCCCACATGGAGGTGTGCACACTGAACTGTTAGAATGAGTGTGTCCACATGGAGGTGTGCACACTCAACTGTTAGAATGAGTGTGTCCCTGTGGAGGTGTGCACACTGAAATGTTAGAATGAGTGTGTCCACATGGAGGTGTGCACACTGAACTGTTAGAATGAGTGTGCCCACATGGAGGTGTGAACACTGAACTGTTAGAATTAGTGTGTCCACATGGAGGTGTGCACACTGAATTCTTAGAATGAGTGTGTCCACATGGAGGTGTGCACACTGAACTGTTAAAATGAGTGTGTCCACATGGAGGTGTGCACACTGAACTTTTAGAATGAGTGTGTCCCTGTGGAGTTGTGCACACTGTACTGTTAGAATGAGTGTGTCCACATGGAGGTGTGCACACTGAACTGTTAGAATGAGTGTGTCCACATGGAGGTGTGCACACTGAACTGTTAGAATGACTGTGCCCACATGGGGTTAGCACACTGAACTGTTAGAATGAGTGTGTCCCTGTGGAGGTGTGCACACTGAACTGTTAGAATGAGTGTGTCCACATGGAAGTGTGCACACTGAACTGTTAGAATGAGTGTGTCCACATGGAGGTGTGCACACTGAACTGTTAGAATGAGTGTGTCCACTTGGAGGTGTGCACACTGAACTGTTAGAATGAGTGTGTCCACATGGAGGTGTGCACACTGAACTGTTAGAATGAGTGTGTCCCTGTGGAGGTGTGCACACTGAAATGTTAGAATGAGTGTGTCCACATGGAGGTGTGCACACTGAACTGTTAGAATTAGTGTGCCCTCATGGAGGTGTGCACACTGAACTGTTAGAATGAGTGTGTCCACATGGAGGTGTGCACACTGATCTGTTAGAATGAGTGTGCCCGCATGGATGTGTGCAGACTGAACTGTTAGAATGAGTGTGCCCACATGGAGGTGTGCACACTGAACTGTTAGAATGAGTGTGCCCACATGGAGGTGTGCACACTGAACTGTTAGAATGAGTGTGCCCACATGGAGGTGTGCACACTGAACTGTTAGAATGAGTGTGTACACATGGAGGTGTGCACACTGAACTGTTAGAATGAGTGTGCCCACTTGGAGGTGTGAACACTGAACTGTTAGAATGAGTGTGCCCACATGGAGGTATGCACACTGAACTGTTAGAATGAGTGTGTCCACATGGAGGTTTGCACACTGAATTCTTAGAATGAGTGTGTCCACATGGAGGTGTGCACACTGAACTGTTAGAATGAGTGTGTCCACATGGAGGTGTGCACACTGAACTGTTAGAATATGTCCACATGGAGGTGTGCACACTGTATTGTTAGAATGAGTGTGTCCACATGGAGTTGTGCACACTGAAGTGTTAGAATGACTGTGTCCACATGAAGGTGTGCACACTGAACTGTTAGAATGAGTGTGCCCACATGTAGTTGTGCACATGAACTGTTAGAATGACTGTGTACACATGGAGGTGTGCACACTGAACTGTTAGAATGACTGTGCCCACATGGAGGTGTGCACTTTGAACTGTTAGAATGACTGTGTCCCTGTGGAGGTGTGCACACTGAACTGTTAGAATGTGTGTGTCCACATGGAGGTGTGCACACTGAACTGTTAGAATGAGTGTGTCCACATGGAGGTGTGCACACTGAACTGTTAGAATGAGTGTGCCCACATGGAGGTGTGCAGACTGAACTGATAGAATGAGTGTGTCCACAAGGAGGTGAGCACACTGAAATGTTAGAATGAGTGTGCCCACATGGAGGTGTTCACACTGAACTGTTAGAATGAGTGTGCCCACATGGAGGTGTGAACACTGAACTGTTAGAATGAGTGTGCCCACATGGAGGTGTGCACACTGAACTGTTAGAATGAGTGTGTCCACATGGAGGTGTGCACACTGAACTGTTAGAATGAGTGTGTCCACATGGAGGTGTGCACAGTGAACTGTTAGAATATCTGTGCCCACATGGGGTTAGCACATTGAACTGTTAGAATGAGTGTGTCCCTGTGGAGGTGTGCAAACTGAACAGTTATAATGAGTGTGTCCACATGGAAGTGTGCACACTGAACTGTTAGAATGTGTTTGTCCACATGGAGGTGTGCACACTGAACTGTTAGAATGAGTGTGTCCACATGGAGGTGTGCACACTGAACTGTTAGAATGAGTGTGTCCCTTTGGAGGTGTGCACACTGAAATGTTAGAATGAGTGTGTCCACATGGAGGTGTGCACACTGAAGTGTTAGAATTTGTCCACATGGAGGTGTGCACACAGAACTGTTAGAATGAGTGTGTCCCTGTGGAGGTGTGCACACTGAACTGTTAGAATGAGTGTGCCCTCATGGAGGTGTGCAGACTGAACTGTTAGATTGAGTGTGCCCACATGGAGTTGTGCACACTGAACTGTTAGAATGAGTGTGCCCACATGGAGGTGTGCACACTGAACTGTTAGAATGAGTGTGCCCACATGGAGGTGTGCACACTGAACTGTTAGAATGAGTGTTTCCACAAGGAGGTGTGCACACTGAACTATTAGAATGAGTGTGCCCACATGGAGGTGTGCACACTGAACTGTTAGAATGAGTGTGCCCACATGGAGGTGTGCACACTGAACTGTTAGAATGAGTGTGTCCACATGGAGGTGTGCACACTCAACTGTTAGAATGAGTGTGTCCACATGGAGGTGTGCACACTGAACTGTTAGAATGAGTGTGTCCACATGGAGTTGTGCACACTGAACTGTTAGAATTAGTGTATCCCTGTGGAGATGTGCACACTGAACTCTTAGAATGAGTGTGTCCACATGGAGGTGTGCACACTGAACTGTTAGAATGAGTGTGTCCACATGGAGGTGTGCACACTGAACTGTTAGAATATGTCCACATGGAGGTGTGCACACTGTATTGTTAGAATGAGTGTGTCCACATGGAGTTGTGCACACTGAACTGTTAGAATGACTGTGTCCACATGGAGGTGTGCACACTGAACTGTGAGAATGACTGTGCCCACATGGAGGTGTGCACTTTGAACTGTTAGAATGAGTGTGTCCACATGGAGGTGTGCACACTGAACTGTTAGAATGAGTGTGTCCACATGGAGGTGTGCACACTGAACTGTTAGAATGAGTGTGTCCACATGGAGGTGTGCACACTGACCTGTTAGAATGTGTGTGTCCACATGGAGGTGTGCACACTGAACTGTTAGAATGAGTGTGGCCACATGGAAGTGTGCACACTGAACTGTTAGAATGAGTGTGCCCACATGGAGGTGTGCACACTGAACTGTTAGAATGAGTGTGCCCACATGGAGGTGTGTACACTGAACTGTTAGAATGAGTGTGCCCACATGGAGGTGTGCACACAGAACTGTTAGAATGAGTGTGCCCACATGGAGGTGTGTACACTGAACTGTTAGAATGAGTGTGTCCACATGGAGGTGTGCACACTGAACTGTTAGAATGAGTGTTCCCACATGGAGGTGTGCAAACTGAACTGTTAGAATGAGTGTGCCCACATGGAGGTGTGCACACTGAACTATTAGAATGAGTGTGCCCACATGGAGGTGTGAACACTGAACTGTTAGAATGAGTGTGCCCACATGGAGGTGTGCACACTGAACTGTTAGAATGAGTGTGCCCACATGGAGGTGAGCACACTGAACTGTGAGAATGAGTGTGTCCACATGGAGGTGTGCACACTGAACTGTTAGAATGAGTGTGTCCACATGGAGGTGTGCACACTTAACTGTTAGAATGAGTGTGTCCACTTGGAGGTGTGCACACTGAACTGTTAGAATGAGTGTGCACACATGGAGGTGTGCACACTGTACTGTTAGAATGAGTGTGCCCACATGGAGGTGTGAACACTGAACTGTTTGAATGAGTGTGCCCACATGGAGGTGTGCACACTGAACTGGTAGAATGAGTGTGCCCACATGGATGTGGGCACACTGAACTGTTAGAATGAGTGTGTCCACATGGAGGTGTGCACACTGAACTGTTAGAATGAGTGTGTCCCTGTGGAGGTGTGCACACTGAAATGTTAGAATGAATGTGTCCACATGGAGGTGTGAACACTGAACTGTTAGAATGAGTGTGCCCACATGGAGGTGTGCACACTGAACTGTTAGAATGAGTGTGTCCACATGGAGGAGTGCACACTGAACTGTTAGAATGAGTGTGTCCCTGTGGAGGTGTGCACACTGAAATGTTAGAATGAGTGTGTCCACATGGAGGTGTGCACACTGAACTGTTAGAATAAGTGTGCCCACATGGAGGTGTGAACACTGAACTGTTAGAATTAGTGTGTCCACATGGAGGTGTGCACACTGAATTCTTAGAATGAGTGTGTCCACATGGAGGTGTGCACACTGAACTGTTAAAATGAGTGTGTCCACTTGGAGGTGTGCACACTGAACTTTTAGAATGAGTGTGTCCCTGTGGAGTTGTGCACACTGTACTGTTAGAATGAGTGTGTCCACTTGGAGGTGTGCACACTGAACTGTTAGAATGAGTGTGTCCACATGGAGGTGTGCACACTGAACTGTTAGAATGACTGTGCCCACATGGGGTTAGCACACTGAACTGTTAGAATGAGTGTGTCCCTGTGGAGGTGTGCACACTGAACTGTTAGAATGAGTGTGCCCTCATGGAGGTGTGCAGACTGAACTGTGAGATTGAGTGTGCCCACATGGAGTTGTGCACACTGAACTGTTAGAATGAGTGTGCCCACATGGAGGTGTGCACACTGAACTGTTAGAATGAGTGTGCTCAAATGGAGGTGTGCACACTGAACTGTTAGAATGAGTGTTTCCACAAGGAGGTGTGCACACTGAACTATTAGAATGAGTGTGCCCACATGGAGGTGTGCACACTGAACTGTTAGAATGAGTGTGCCCACATGGAGGTGTGCACACTGAACTGTTAGAATGAGTGTGTCCACATGGAGGTGTGCACACTCAACTGTTAGAATGAGTGTGTCCACATGGAGGTGTGCACACTGAACTGTTAAAATGAGTGTGTCCACATGGAGTTGTGCACACTGAACTGTTAGAATTAGTGTATCCCTGTGGAGATGTGCACACTGAACTGTTAGAATGAGTGTGTCCACATGGAGGTGTGCACACTGAACTGTTAGAATGAGTGTGTCCACATGGAGGTGTGCACACTGAACTGTTAGAATATGTCCACATGGAGGTGTGCACACTGTATTGTTAGAAGGAGTGTGTCCACATGGAGTTGTGCACACTGAACTGTTAGAATGACTGTGTCCACATGGAGGTGTGCACACTGAACTGTGAGAATGACTGTGCCCACATGGAGTTGTGCACTTTGAACTGTTAGAATGAGTGTGTCCACATGGAGGTGTGCACACTGAACTGTTAGAATGAGTGTGTCCACATGGAGGTGTGCACACTGAAATGTTAGAATGAGTGTGCCCACATGGAGGTGTGTACACTGAACTGTTAGAATGAGTGTGTCCACATGGAGGTGTGCACACTGAACTGTTAGAATGAGTGTGCCCACATGGAGGTGTGCAAACTGAACTGTTAGAATGAGTGTGCCCACATGGAGGTGTGCACACTGAACTGTTAGAATGAGTGTGCCCACATGGAGGTGTGAACACTGAACTGTTAGAATGAGTGTGCCCACATGGAGGTGTGCACACTGAACTGTTAGAATGAGTGTGCCCACATGGAGGTGAGCACACTGAACTGTGAGAATGAGTGTGTCCACATGGAGGTGTGCACACTGAACTGTTAGAAAGAGTGTGTCCACATGGAGGTGTGCACACTTAACTGTTAGAATGAGTGTGTCCACTTGGAGGTGTGCACACTGAACAGTTAGAATGAGTGTGCACACATGGAGGTGTGCACATTGTACTGTTAGAATGAGTGTGCCCACATGGAGGTGTGAACACTGAACTGTTTGAATGAGTGTGCCCACATGGAGGTGTGCACACTGAACTGTTAGAATGAGTGTGTCCACATGGATGTGGGCACACTGAACTGTTAGAATGAGTGTGTCCACATGGAGGTGTGCACACTGAACTGTTAGAATGAGTGTGTCCCTGTGGAGGTGTGCACACTGAAATGTTAGAATGAATGTGTCCACATGGAGGTGTGAACACTGAACTGTTAGAATGAGTGTGCCCACATGGAGGTGTGCACACTGAACTGTTAGAATGAGTGTGTCCACATGGAGGTGTGCACACTGAACTGTTAGAATGAGTGTGTCCCTGTGGAGGTGTGCACACTGAAATGTTAGAATGAGTGTGTCCACATGGAGGTGTGCACACTGAACTGTTAGAATGAGTGTGCCCACATGGAGGTGTGAACACTGAACTGTTAGAATTAGTGTGTCCACATGGAGGTGTGCACACTGAATTCTTAGAATGAGTGTGTCCACATGGAGGTGTGCACACTGAACTGTTAAAATGAGTGTGTCCACTTGGAGGTGTGCACACTGAACTTTTAGAATGAGTGTGTCCCTGTGGAGTTGTGCACACTGTACTGTTAGAATGAGTGTGTCCACATGGAGGTGTGCACACTGAACTGTTAGAATGAGTGTGTCCACATGGAGTTGTGCACACTGAACTGTTAGAATGACTGTGCCCACATGGGGTTAGCACACTGAACTGTTAGAATGAGTGTGTCCCTGTGGAGGTGTGCACACTGAACTGTTAGAATGAGTGTGCCCTCATGGAGGTTTGCAGACTGAACTGTGAGATTGAGTGTGCCCACATGGAGTTGTGCACACTGAACTGTTAGAATGAGTGTGCCCACATGGAGGTGTGCACACTGAACTGTTAGAATGAGTGTGCCCACATGGAGGTGTGCACACTGAACTGTTAGAATGAGTGTTTCCACAAGGAGGTGTGCACACTGAACTATTAGAATGAGTGTGCCCACATGGAGGTGTGCACACTGAACTGTTAGAATGAGTGTGCCCACATGGAGGTGTGCACACTGAACTGTTAGAATGAGTGTGTCCACATGGAGGTGTGCACACTCAACTGTTAGAATGAGTGTGTCCACATGGAGGTGTGCACACTGAACTGTTAAAATGAGTGTGTCCACATGGAGTTGTGCACACTGAACTGTTAGAATTAGTGTATCCCTGTGGAGATGTGCACACTGAACTGTTAGAATGAGTGTGCCCACATGGAGGTGAGCACACTGAACTGTGAGAATGAGTGTGTCCACATGGAGGTGTGCACACTGAACTGTTAGAATGAGTGTGTCCACATGGAGGTGTGCACACTTAACTGTTAGAATGAGTGTGTCCACTTGGAGGTGTGCACACTGAACTGTTAGAATGAGTGTGCACACAAGGAGGTGTGCACACTGTACTGTTAGAATGAGTGTGCCCACATGGAGGTGTGAACACTGAACTGTTAGAATGAGTGTGCCCACATGGAGGTGTGCACACTGAACTGTTAGAATGAGTGTGCCCACATGGATGTGGGCACACTGAACTGTTAGAATGAGTGTGTCCACATGGAGGTGTGCACACTGAACTGTTAGAATGAGTGTGTCCCTGTGGAGGTGTGCACACTGAAATGTTAGAATGAATGTGTCCACATGGAGGTGTGAACACTGAACTGTTAGAATGAGTGTGCCCACATGGAGGTGTGCACACTGAACTGTTAGAATGAGTGTGTCCACATGGAGGTGTGCACACTGAACTGTTAGAATGAGTGTGTCCCTGTGGAGGTGTGCACGCTGAAATGTTAGAATGAGTGTGTCCACATGGAGGTGTGCACACTGAACTGTTAGAATGAGTGTGCCCACATGGAGGTGTGAACACTGAACTGTTAGAATTAGTGTGTCCACATGGAGGTGTGCACACTGAATTCTTAGAATGAGTGTGTCCACATGGAGGTGTGCACACTGAACTGTTAAAATGAGTGTGTCCACTTGGAGGTGTGCACACTGAACTTTTAGAATGAGTGTGTCCCTGTGGAGTTGTGCACACTGTACTGTTAGAATGAGTGTGTCCACATGGAGGTGTGCACACTGAACTGTTAGAATGACTGTGCCCACATGGGGTTAGCACACTGAACTGTTAGAATGAGTGTGTCCCTGTGGAGGTGTGCACACTGAACTGTTAGAATGAGTGTGCCCTCATGGAGGTGTGCAGACTGAACTGTTAGATTGAGTGTGCCCACATGGAGTTGTGCACACTGAACTGTTAGAATGAGTGTGCCCACATGGAGGTGTGCACACTAAACTGTTAGAATGAGTGTGCCCACATGGAGGTGTGCACACTGAACTGTTAGAATGAGTGTTTCCACAAGGAGGTGTGCACACTGAACTTTTAGAATGAGTGTGCCCACATGGAGGTGTGCACACTGAACTGTTAGAATGAGTGTGCCCACATGGAGGTGTGCACACTGAACTGTTAGAATGAGTGTGTCCACATGGAGGTGTGCACACTCAACTGTTAGAATGAGTGTGTCCACATGGAGGTGTGCACACTGAACTGTTAGAATGAGTGTGTCCACATGGAGTTGTGCACACTGAACTGTTAGAATTAGTGTATACCTGTGGAGATGTGCACACTGAACTCTTAGAATGAGTGTGTCCACATGGAGGTGTGCACACTGAACTGTTAGAATGAGTGTGTCCACATGGAGGTGTGCACACTGAACTGTTAGAATATGTCCACATGGAGGTGTGCACACTGTATTGTTAGAATGAGTGTGTCCACATGGAGTTGTGCACACTGAACTGTTAGAATGACTGTGTCCACATGGAGGTGTGCACACTGAACTGTGAGAATTTCTGTGCCCACATGGAGGTGTGCACTTTGAACTGTTAGAATGAGTGTGTCCACATGGAGGTGTGCACACTGAACTGTTAGAATGAGTGTGTCCACATGGAGGTGTGCACACTGAACTGTTAGAATGTGTGTGTCCACATGGAGGTGTGCACACTGAACAGTTAGAATGAGTGTGCACACATGGAAGTGTGCACACAGAACTGTTAGAATGAGTGTGCCCACATGGAGGTGTGTACACTGAACTGTTAGAATGAGTGTGTCCACATGGAGGTGTGCACACTGAACTGTTAGAATGAGTGTGCCCACATGGAGGTGTGCAGACTGAACTGTTAGAATGAGTGTGCCCACATGGAGGTGTGCACACTGAACTGTTAGAATGAGTGTGCCCACATGGAGGTGTGAACACTGAACTGTTAGAATGAGTGTGCCCACATGGAGGTGTGCACACTGAACTGTTAGAATGAGTGTGCCCACATGGAGGTGAGCACACTGAACTGTGAGAATGAGTGTGTCCACATGGAGGTGTGCACACTGAACTGTTAGAATGAGTGTGTCCCTGTGGAGGTGTGCACACTGAAATGTTAGAATGAGTGTGTCCACATGGAGGTGTGCACACTGAACTGTTAGAATGAGTGTGTCCATATGGAGGTGTGCACACTGAACTGTTAGAATGAGTGTGTCCACATGGAGGTGTGCACACTTAACTGTTAGAATGAGTGTGTCCACTTGGAGATGTGCACACTGAACTGTTAGAATGAGTGTGCACACATGGAGGTGTGCACACTGTACTGTTAGAATGAGTGTGCCCACATGGAGGTGTGAACACTGAACTGTTAGAATGAGTGTGCCCACATGGAGGTTTGCACACTGAACTGTTAGAATGAGTGTGCCCACATGGATGTGGGCACATTGAACTGTTAGAATGAGTGTGTCCACATGGAGGTGTGCACACTGAACTGTTAGAATGAGTGTGTCCCTGTGGAGGTGTGCACACTGAAATGTTAGAATGAGTGTGTCCACATGGAGGTGTGCACACTGAACTGTTAGAATGAGTGTGTCCACATGGAGGTGTGCACACTCAACTGTTAGAATGAGTGTGTCCACATGGAGGTGTGCACACTGAACTGTTAGAATGAGTGTGTCCACAAGGAGTTGTGCACACTGAACTGTTAGAATTAGTGTATCCCTGTGGAGATGTGCACACTGAACTCTTAGAATGAGTGTGTCCACATGGAGGTGTGCACACTGAACTGTTAGAATGAGTGTGTCCACATGGAGGTGTGCACACTGAACTGTTAGAATATGTCCACATGGAGGTGTGCACACTGTATTGTTAGAATGAGTGTGTCCACATGGAGTTGTGCACACTGAACTGTTAGAATGACTGTGTCCACATGGAGGTGTGCACACTGAACTGTGAGAATTTCTGTGCCCACATGGAGGTGTGCACTTTGAACTGTTAGAATGAGTGTGTCCACATGGAGGTGTGCACACTGAACTGTTTGAATGAGTGTGTCCACATGGAGGTGTGCACACTGAACTGTTAGAATGAGTGTGTCCACATGGAGGTGTGCACACTGAACTGTTAGAATGTGTGTGTCCCTGTGGAGGTGTGCACACTGAAATGTTAGAATGAGTGTGTCCACATGGAGGTGTGCACACTGAACTGTTAGAATGAGTGTGTCCACATGGAGGTGTGCACACTGAACTGTTAGAATGAGTGTGTCCACATGGAGGTGTGCACACCTAACTGTTAGAATGAGTGTGTCCACTTGGAGGTGTGCACACTGAACTGTTAGAATGAGTGTGCACACATGGAGGTGTGCACACTGTACTGTTAGAATGAGTGTGCCCACATGGAGGTGTGCACACTGAACTGTTAGAATGAGTGTGTCCACATGGAGGTGTGCACACTGAACTGTTAGAATGAGTGTGCCCACATGGAGGTGTGAACACTGAACTGTTAGAATGAGTGTGCCCACATGGAGGTATGCACACTGAACTGTTAGAATGAGTGTGTCCACATGGAGGTGTGCACACTGAATTCTTAGAATGAGTGTGTCCACATGGAGGTGTGCACACTGAACTGTTAGAATGAGTGTGTCCACATGGAGGTGTGCACACTGAACTGTTAGAATATGTCAACATGGAGGTGTGCACACTGTATTGTTAGAATGAGTGTGTCCGAATGGAGTTGTGCACACTGAAGTGTTAGAATGACTGTGTCCACATGAAGGTGTGCACACTGAACTGTTAGAATGAGTGTGCCCACATGTAGTTGTGCACATGAACTGTTAGAATGACTGTGTCCCTGTGGAGGTGTGCACACTGAACTGTTAGAATGACTGTGTCCACATGAAGGTGTGCACACTGAACTGTTAGAATGAGTGTGTCCACATGGAGGTGTGCTCACTGAACTGTTAGAATGTGTGTGTCCACATGGAGGTGTGCACACTGAACTGTTAGAATGAGTGTGCCCACATGGAAGTGTGCACACTGAACTGTTTGAATGAGTGTGCCCACATGGAAGTGTGCACACTGAACTGTTGGAATGAGTGTGCCCACATGGAGGTGTGCACACTGAACTGTTAGGATGAGTGTGTCCAAATGGAGGTGTGCACTCTGAACTGTTAGAATGAGTGTGCCCACATGGAGGTGTGCAGACTGAACTGTTAGAATGAGTGTGCCCACATGGAGGTGTGCACACTGAACTGGTAGAATGAGCGCGTCAACATGGAAGTGTGCACAGTGAACTGTTAGAATGAGTGTGCCCACATGGAGGTGTGCACACTGAACTGTTAGAATGTGTGTGTCCACATGGAGGTGTGCACACTGAACTGTAAGAATGAGTGTATCCCTGTGTAGGTGTGCACACTGAACTGTTAGAATGACTGTGTCCCTGTGGAGGTGAGCACACTGAACTGTTAGAATGAGTGTGTCCACATGGAGGTGTGCACACTGAACTGTTAGAATGAGTGTGTCCACATGGAGGTGTGCACACTGAACTGTTAGAATGACTGTGCCCACATGGGGTTAGCACACTGAACTGTTAGAATGAGTGTGTCCCTGTGGAGGTGAGCACACTGAACTGTTAGAATGAGTGTGTCCACATGGAAGTGTGCACACTGAACTGTTAGAATGAGTGTGTCCACATGGAGGTGTGCACACTGAACTGTTAGAATGAGTGTGTCCCTGTGGAGGTGTGCACACTGAACTGTTAGAATGAGTGTTCCACATGGAGGTGTGCACACTGAATTCTTAGAATGAGTGTGTCCACATGGAGGTGTGCACACTGAACTGTTAGAATGAGTGTGTCCACATGGAGGTGTGCACACTGAACTTTTAGAATGAGTGTGTCCCTGTGGAGTTGTGCACACTGTACTGTTAGAATGAGTGTGTCCACATGGAGGTGTGCACACTGAACTGTTAGAATGAGTGTGTCCACATGGAGGTGTGCACACTGAACTGTTAGAATGACTGTGCCCACATGGGGTTAGCACACTGAACTGTTAGAATGAGTGTGTCCCTGTGGAGGTGTGCACACTGAACTGTTAGAATGAGTGTGTCCACATGGAATGTGCACACTGAACTGTTAGAATGAGTGTGTCCACATGGAGGTGTGCACACTGAACTGTTAGAATGAGTGTGTACCTGTGGAGGTGTGCACACTGAACTGTTAGAATGAGTGTGTCCACATGGAGGTGTGCACACTGAACTGTTAGAATGAGTGTGTCCCTGTGGAGGTGTGCACACTGAAATGTTAGAATGAGTGTGTCCACATGGAGGTGTGCACACTGAAGTGTTAGAATTTGTCCACATGGAGGTGTGCACACTGAATTGTTAGAATGAGTGTGTCCACATGGAGGTGTGCACACTGAACTGTTAGAATGAGTGTGCCCACATGGATGTGTGCATTCTGAACTGTTAGAATGAGTGTGCCCACATGGAGGTGTGCACACTGAACTGTTAGAATGAGTGTGCCCACATGGAGGTGTGCACACTGAACTGTTAGAATGAGTGTGCCCACATGGAGGTGTGCACACTGAACTGTTAGAATGAGTGTGTCCACATGGAGGTGTGCACACTGAACTGTTAGAATGAGTGTGCCCACATGGAGGTGTGAACACTGAACTGTTAGAATGAGTGTGCCCACATGGAGGTATGCACACTGAACTGTTAGAATGAGTGTGTCCACATGGAGGTGTGCACACTGAATTCTTAGAATGAGTGTGTCCACATGGAGGTGTGCACACTGAACTGTTAGAATGAGTGTGTCCACATGGAGGTGTGCACACTGAACTGTTAGAATATGTCAACATGGAGGTGTGCACACTGTATTGTTAGAATGAGTGTGTCCGAATGGAGTTGTGCACACTGAAGTGTTAGAATGACTGTGTCCACATGAAGGTGTGCACACTGAACTGTTAGAATGAGTGTGCCCACATGTAGTTGTGCACATGAACTGTTAGAATGACTGTGTCCCTGTGGAGGTGTGCACACTGAACTGTTAGAATGACTGTGTCCACATGAAGGTGTGCACACTGAACTGTTAGAATGAGTGTGTCCACATGGAGGTGTGCACACTGAACTGTTAGAATGAGTGTGTCCACATGGAGGTGTGCACACTGAACTTTTAGAATGAGTGTGTCCCTGTGGAGTTGTGCACACTGTACTGTTAGAATATGTCAACATGGAGGTGTGCACACTGTATTGTTAGAATGAGTGTGTCCGAATGGAGTTGTGCACACTGAAGTGTTAGAATGACTGTGTCCACATGAAGGTGTGCACACTGAACTGTTAGAATGAGTGTGCCCACATGTAGTTGTGCACATGAACTGTTAGAATGACTGTGTCCCTGTGGAGGTGTGCACACTGAACTGTTAGAATGACTGTGTCCACATGAAGGTGTGCACACTGAACTGTTAGAATGAGTGTGTCCACATGGAGGTGTGCTCACTGAACTGTTAGAATGAGTGTGTCCACATGGAGGTGTGCACACTGAACTTTTAGAATGAGTGTGTCCCTGTGGAGTTGTGCACACTGTACTGTTAGAATGAGTGTGTCCACATGGAGGTGTGCACACTGAACTGTTAGAATGAGTGTGTCCACATGGCGTTGTGCACACTGAACTGTTAGAATGAGTGTGCCCACATGGAGGTGTGCAGACTGAACTGTTAGAATGAGTGTGCCCACATGGAGGTGTGCACACTGAACTGTTAGAATGAGTATGTCCACATGGAGTTGTGCACACTGAACTGTTAGAATGAGTGTGCCCACATGGAGGTGTGCAGACTGAACTGTTAGAATGAGTGTGCCCACATGGAGGTGTGCACACTGAACTGTTAGAATGAGTGTGCCCACATGGAGGTGTGAACACTGAACTGTTAGAATGTGTGCCCACATGGAGGTGTGCACACTGAACTGTTAGAATGAGTGTGCCCACATGGAGGTGAGCACACTGAACTGTGAGAATGAGTGTGTCCACATGGAGGTGTGCACACTGAACTGTTAGAATGAGTGTGTCCCTGTGGAGGTGTGCACACTGAAATGTTAGAATGAGTGTGTCCACATGGAGGTGTGCACACTGAACTGTTAGAATGAGTGTGTCCACATGGAGGTGTGCACACTGAACTGTTAGAATGAGTGTGTCCACATGGAGGTGTGCACACCTAACTGTTAGAATGAGTGTGTCCACTTGGAGGTGTGCACACTGAACTGTTAGAATGAGTGTGCACACATGGAGGTGTGCACACTGTACTGTTAGAATGAGTGTGCCCACATGGAGGTGTGCACACTGAATTGTTAGAATGAGTGTGTCCACATGGAGGTGTGCACACTGAACTGTTAGAATGAGTGTGCCCACATGGAGGTGTGAACACTGAACTGTTAGAATGAGTGTGTCCACATGGAGGTGTGCACACTGAACTGTTAGAATATGTCAACATGGAGGTGTGCACACTGTATTGTTAGAATGAGTGTGTCCGAATGGAGTTGTGCACACTGAAGTGTTAGAATGACTGTGTCCACATGAAGGTGTGCACACTGAACTGTTAGAATGAGTGTGCCCACATGTAGTTGTGCACATGAACTGTTAGAATGACTGTGTCCCTGTGGAGGTGTGCACACTGAACTGTTAGAATGACTGTGTCCACATGAAGGTGTGCACACTGAACTGTTAGAATGAGTGTGTCCACATGGAGGTGTGCTCACTGAACTGTTAGAATGTGTGTGTCCACATGGAGGTGTGCACACTGAACTGTTAGAATGAGTGTGCCCACATGGAAGTGTGCACACTGAACTGTTTGAATGAGTGTGCCCACATGGAAGTGTGCACACTGAACTGTTGGAATGAGTGTGCCCACATGGAGGTGTGCACACTGAACTGTTAGGATGAGTGTGTCCAAATGGAGGTGTGCACTCTGAACTGTTAGAATGAGTGTGCCCACATGGAGGTGTGCAGACTGAACTGTTAGAATGAGTGTGCCCACATGGATGTGTGCACACTGAACTGTTAGAATGAGTGTGCCCACATGGAGGTGTGCACACTGAACTGTTAGAATGAGTGTGTCCACATCGAGGTGTGCACACTGAACTGTTAGAATGAGTGTGTCCAAATGGAGGTGTGCACACTGAACTGTTAGAATGAGTGTGCCCACATGGAGGTGTGCACACTGAACTGTTAGAATCAGTGTGTCCCTGTGGAGGTGTGCACATTGAACTGTTAGAATGAGTGTGTCCACATGGAGGTGTGCACACTGAACTGTTAGAATGAGTGTGTCCACATGGAGGTGTGCACACTGAACTGTTAGAATGAGTGTGTCCACATGGAGTTGTGCACACTGAACTGTTAGAATGAGTGTATCCCTGTGGAGATGTGCACACTGAACTGTTAGAATGAGTGTGTCCACATGGAGGTGTGCACACTGAACTGTTAGAATGAGTGTGTCCACATGGAGGTGTGCACACTGAACTGTTAGAATGAGTGTGTCCAATGGAGTTGTTCACACTGAACTGTTAGAATGAGTGTGTCCACATGGAGGTGTGCACACTGAACTGTTAAAATGAGTGTGTACCTGTGGAGGTGTGCACACTGAAATGTTAGAATGAGTGTGTCCACATGGAGGTGTGCACACTGAACTGTTAGAATGAGTGTATCCCTGTGGAGATGTGCACACTGAACTGTTAGAATGAGTGTGTCCACATGGAGGTGTGCACACTGAACTGTTAGAATGAGTGTGTCCACATGGAGGTGTGCACACTGAACTGTTAGAATGAGTGTGTCCACATGGAGTTGTGCACACTGAACTGTTAAAATGAGTGTGTCCACATGGAGGTGTGCACACTGAACTGTTAGAATGAGTGTGTACCTGTGGAGGTGTGCACACTGAAATGTTAGAATGAGTGTGTCCACATGGAGGTGTGCACACTGAACTTTTAGAATGAGTGTGTCCACATGGAGGTGTGCACACTGAACTGTTAGAATATGTCCACATGGAGGTGTGCACACTTAACTGTTAGAATGAGTGTGTCCCTGTGGAGGTGTGCACACTGAACTGTTAGAATGAGTGTGTCCACATGGAGGTGTGCACACTGAACTGTTAGAATGTGTGTGCCCACATGGTGGTGTGCACACTGAACTGTTAGAATGAGTGTGTCCACATGGAGGTGTGCACACTGAACTGTTAGAATGAGTGTATCCCTGTGGAGATGTGCACACTGAACTGTTAGAATGAGTGTGTCCACATGGAGGTGTGCACACTGAACTGTTAGAATGAGTGTGCCCACATGGAGGTGTGCACACTGAACTGTTAGAATGAGTGTGCCCACATGGAGGTGTGCACACTGAACTGTTAGAATGAGTGTGTCCACATCGAGGTGTGCACACTGAACTGTTAGAATGAGTGTGTCCAAATGGAGATGTGCACACTGAACTGTTAGAATGAGTGTGCCCACATGGAGGTGTGCACACTGAACTGTTAGAATCAGTGTGTCCCTGTGGAGGTGTGCACATTGAACTGTTAGAATGATTGTGTCCACATGGAGGTGTGCACACTGAACTGTTAGAATGAGTGTGTCCACATGGAGGTGTGCACACTGAACTGTTAGAATGAGTGTGTCCAAATGGAGTTGTGCACAATGAACTGTTAGAATGAGTGTATCCCTGTGGAGATGTGCACACTGAACTGTTAGAATGAGTGTGTCCACATGAAGGTGTGCACAATGAACTGTTAGAATGAGTGTGTCCACATGGAGGTGTGCACACTGAACTGTTAGAATGAGTGTGTCCACATGGAGTTGTTCACACTGAACTGTTAGAATGAGTGTGTCCACATGGAGGTGTGCACACTGAACTGTTAGAATGAGTGTGTACCTGTGGAGGTGTGCACACAGAAATGTTAGAATGAGTGTGTCCACATGGAGGTGTGCACACTGAACTGTTAGAATGAGTGTATCCCTGTGGAGATGTGCACACTGAACTGTTAGAATGACTGTGTGTCCACATGGAGGTGTGCACACTGAACTGTTAGAATGAGTGTGTCCACATGGAGTTGTTCACACTGAACTGTTAGAATGAGTGTGTCCACATGGAGGTGTGCACACTGAACTGTTAGAATGAGTGTGTACCTGTGGAGGTGTGCTCACTGAAATGTTAGAATAAGTGTGTCCACATGGAGGTGTGCACACTGAACTTTTAGAATGAGTGTGTCCACATGGAGGTGTGCACACTGAACTGTTAGAATCAGTGTGTCCCTGTGGAGGTGTGCACATTGAACTGTTAGAATGAGTGTGTCCACATGGAGGTGTGCACACTGAACTGTTAGAATGAGTGTGTCCACATGGAGGTGTGCACACTGAACTGTTAGAATGAGTGTGTCCACATGGAGTTGTGCACACTGAACTGTTAGAATGAGTGTATCCCTGTGGAGATGTGCACACTGAACTGTTAGAATGAGTGTGTCCACATGGAGGTGTGCACACTGAACTGTTAGAATGAGTGTGTCCACATGGAGGTGTGCACACTGAACTGTTAGAATGAGTGTGTCCAATGGAGTTGTTCACACTGAACTGTTAGAATGAGTGTGTCCACATGGAGGTGTGCACACTGAACTGTTAAAATGAGTGTGTACCTGTGGAGGTGTGCACACTGAAATGTTAGAATGAGTGTGTCCACATGGAGGTGTGCACACTGAACTGTTAGAATGAGTGTATCCCTGTGGAGATGTGCACACTGAACTGTTAGAATGAGTGTGTCCACATGGAGGTGTGCACACTGAACTGTTAGAATGAGTGTGTCCACATGGAGGTGTGCACACTGAACTGTTAGAATGAGTGTGTCCACATGGAGTTGTGCACACTGAACTGTTAAAATGAGTGTGTCCACATGGAGGTGTGCACACTGAACTGTTAGAATGAGTGTGTACCTGTGGAGGTGTGCACACTGAAATGTTAGAATGAGTGTGTCCACATGGAGGTGTGCACACTGAACTTTTAGAATGAGTGTGTCCACATGGAGGTGTGCACACTGAACTGTTAGAATATGTCCACATGGAGGTGTGCACACTTAACTGTTAGAATGAGTGTGTCCCTGTGGAGGTGTGCACACTGAACTGTTAGAATGAGTGTGTCCACATGGAGGTGTGCACACTGAACTGTTAGAATGAGTGTGCCCACATGGTGGTGTGCACACTGAACTGTTAGAATGAGTGTGTCCACATGGAGTTGTGCACACTGAACTGTTAGAATGAGTGTATCCCTGTGGAGATGTGCACACTGAACTGTTAGAATGAGTGTGTCCACATGGAGGTGTGCACACTGAACTGTTAGAATGAGTGTGCCCACATGGAGGTGTGCACACTGAACTGTTAGAATGAGTGTGCACACATGGAGGTGTGCACACTGAACTGTTAGAATGAGTGTGTCCACATCGAGGTGTGCACACTGAACTGTTAGAATGAGTGTGTCCAAATGGAGATGTGCACACTGAACTGTTAGAATGAGTGTGCCCACATGGAGGTGTGCACACTGAACTGTTAGAATCAGTGTGTCCCTGTGGAGGTGTGCACATTGAACTGTTAGAATGAGTGTGTCCACATGGAGGTGTGCACACTGAACTGTTAGAATGAGTGTGTCCACATGGAGGTGTGCACACTGAACTGTTAGAATGAGTGTGTCCAAATGGAGTTGTGCACAATGAACTGTTAGAATGAGTGTATCCCTGTGGAGATGTGCACACTGAACTGTTAGAATGAGTGTGTCCACATGGAGGTGTGCACAATGAACTGTTAGAATGAGTGTGTCCACATGGAGGTGTGCACACTGAACTGTTAGAATGAGTGTGTCCACATGGAGTTGTTCACACTGAACTGTTAGAATGAGTGTGTCCATATGGAGGTGTGCACACTGAACTGTTAGAATGAGTGTGTACCTGTGGAGGTGTGCACACAGAAATGTTAGAATGAGTGTGTCCACATGGAGGTGTGCACTCTGAACTGTTAGAATGAGTGTATCCCTGTGGAGATGTGCACACTGAACTGTTAGAATGAGTGTGTCCACATGGAGGTGTGCACACTGAACTGTTAGAATGAGTGTGTCCACATGGAGTTGTGCACACTGAACTGTTAAAATGAGTGTGTCCACATGGAGGTGTGCACACTGAACTGTTAGAATGAGTGTGTACCTGTGGAGGTGTGCTCACTGAAATGTTAGAATGAGTGTGTCCACATGGAGGTGTGCACACTGAACTTTTAGAATGAGTGTGTCCACATGGAGGTGTGCACACTGAACTGTTAGAATATGTCCACATGGAGGTGTGCACACTTAACTGTTAGAATGAGTGTGTCCCTGTGGAGGTGTGCACACTGAACTGTTAGAATGAGTGTGTCCACATGGAGGTGTGCACACTGAACTGTTAGAACGAGTGTGCCCACATGGTGGTGTGCACACTGAACTGTTAGAATGAGTGTGCCCACATGGAGGTGTGCACACTGAACTGTTACAATGAGTGTATCCCTGTGGAGATGTGCACACTGAACTGTTAGAATGAGTGTGTCCACATGGAGGTGTGCACACTGAACTGTTAGAATGAGTGTGTCCACATGGAGGTGTGCACACTGAACTGTTTGAATGAGTGTGTCCACATGGAGTTGTGCAAACTGAACTGTTACAATGAGTGTATCCCTGTGGAGTTGTGCACACTGAACTGTTAGAATGAGTGTGTCCACATGGAGGTGTGCACACTGAACTGTTAGAATGAGTGTGTCCACATGGAGGTGTGCACACTGAACTGTTAGAATGAGTGTGTCCACATGGAGTTGTGCACACTGAACTGTTACAATGAGTGTATCCCTGTGGAGATGTGCACACTGAACTGTTAGAATGAGTGTGTCCACATGGAGGTGTGCACACTGAACTGTTAGAATGAGTGTGTCCACATGGAGGTGTGCACACTGAGCTGTTAGAATGAGTGTGTCCCTGTGGAGTTGTGCACACTGAAATGTTAGAATGAGTGTGTCCACATGGAGGTGTGCACACTGAACTGTTAGAATGAGTGTGTCCACATGGAGGTGTGCACACTGAACTGTTAGAATATGTCCATATGGAGGTGTGCACACTGTACTGTTAGAATGAGTGTGTCCACATGGAGGTGTGCACACTGAACTGTTAGAATGAGTGTGTCCACATGGAGCTGTGCACACTGAACTGTTAGAATGAGTGTGTCCACATGGAGGTGTGCACATTGAAATGTTAGAATGAGTGTGCCCACATGGAGGTGTGCACACTGAACTGTTAGAATGAGTGTGCCCACATGGAGGTGAGCACACTGAACTGTTAGAATGAGTGTGCCCACATGGAGGTGTGCACACTGAACTGTTAGAATGAGTGTGCCCACATGGAGGTGTGCACACTGAACTGTTAGAATGAGTGTGTCCACTAGGAGGTGTGCACACTGAACTGTTAGAATGAGTGTGCCCATATGTAGGTGTGAACACTGAACTGTTAGAATGAGTGTGTCCACATGGAGGTGTGCACACTGAACTGTTAGAATGAGTGTGTCCACATGGAGGTGTGCACACTGAACTGTTAGAATGAGTGTGTCCACATGGAGGTGTGCACACTGAACTGTTAGAATGAGTGTGTCCCTGTGGAGGTGTGCACACTGAAATGTTAGAATGAGTGTGCCCACATGGAGTTGTGCACACTGAACTGTTAGAATGACTGTGTCCACATGAAGGTGTGCACACTGAACTGTTAGAATGAGTGTGCCCACATGGAGATGTGCACATGAACTGTTAGAATGACTGTGTCCACATAGAGGTGTGCACACTTAACTGTTAGAATGAGTGTGTCCACTTGGAGGTGTGCACACTGAACTGTTAGAATGAGTGTGTCCACATGGAGGTGTGCACACTGAACTGTTAGAATGACTGTGCCCACATGGAGGTGTGCACATTGAACTGTTAGAATGAGTGTTTCCCTGTGGAGGTGTGCACACTGCACTGTTAGCATGAGTGTGTCCACATGGAGGTGTGCAAACTGAACTGTTAGAATGTGTGTGTCCACATGGAGGTGTGCACACTGAACTGTTAGAATGAGTGTGCCCACATGGAAGTGTGCACACTGAACTGTTTGAATGAGTGTGCCCACATGGAGGTGTGCACACTGAACTGTTAGAATGAGTGTGCCCACATGGAAGTGTGCACACTGAACTCTTAGAATGAGTGTGTCCACATGGACGTGTGCACACTGAACTGTTAGAATGAGTGTGCCCACATGGAGGTGTGCACACTGAACTGTTAGAATGAGTGTGCCCACATGGAGGTGTGCACACTGAACTGTTAGAATGAGTGTGTCCACATGGAGGTGTGCACACTGAACTGTTAGAATGAGTGTGTCCACATGGAGGTGTGCACACTGAACTGTTAGAATGAGTGTGTCCACATGGAGGTGTGCACACTGAACTGTTAGAATGAGTGTGTCCACTTGGAGGTGTGCACACTGAACTGTTAGAATGAGTGTGCCCACATGGAGGTGTGCACACTGAACTGTTAGAATGAGTGTGCCCACATGGAGGTGTGAACAGTGAACTGTTAGAATGAGTGTGTCCACATGGAGTTGTGCACACTGAACTGTTAGAATGACTGTGCCCACATGGGGTTAGCACACTGAACTGTTAGAATGAGTGTGTCCCTGTGGAGGAGTGCAAACTGAACAGTTAGAATGAGTGTGTCCACATGGAGGTGTGCACACTGAAGTGTTAGAATTTGTCCACATGGAGGTGTGCACACTGAACTGTTAGAATGAGTGTGTCCACATGGAGGTGTGCACACTGAACTGTTAGAATGAGTGTGCCCACATGGAGGTGTGCAGACTGAACTGTTAGATTGAGTGTGCCCACATGGAGTTGTGCACACTGAACTGTTAGAATGAGTGTGCTCAAATGGAGGTGTGCACACTGAACTGTTAGAATGAGTGTGCCCACATGGAGGTGTGCACACTGAACTGTTAGAATGAGTGTTTCCACAAGGAGGTGTGCACACTGAACTATTAGAATGAGTGTGCCCACATGGAGGTGTGCACACTGAACTGTTAGAATGAGTGTGCCCACATGGAGGTGTGCACACTGAACTGTTAGAATGAGTGTGTCCACATGGAGGTGTGCACACTCAACTGTTAGAATGAGTGTGTCCACATGGAGGTGTGCACACTGAACTGTTAGAATGAGTGTGTCCACATGGAGTTGTGCACACTGAACTTTTAGAATGAGTGTGTCCCTGTGGAGATGTGCACACTGAACTGTTAGAATATGTCCACATGGAGGTGTGCACACTGTATTGTTAGAATGAGTGTGTCCACATGGAGTTGTGCACACTGAACTGTTAGAATGACTGTGTCCACATGAAGCTGTGCACACTGAACTGTTAGAATGAGTGTGCCCACATGTAGTTGTGCACATGAACTGTTAGAATTAGTGTGCCTACATGGAGGTGTGCACACTGAACTGTTAAAATGAGTGTGCCCACATGGAGGTGTGCACACTGAACTGTTAGAATGAGTGTGTCCACATGGAGGTGTGCACACTGAACTGTTAGAATGTGTGTGTCCCTGTGGAGGTGTGCACACTGATATGTTAGAATGAGTGTGTCCACATGGAGCTGTGCACACTGAACTGTTAGAATATGTCCACATGGAGGTGTGCACACTGAACTGTTAGAATGAGTGTGTCCACATGGAGGTGTGCACACTGAACTGTTAGAATATGTCCATATGGAGGTGTGCACACTGTACTGTTAGAATGAGTGTGTCCACATGGAGGTGTGCACACTGAACTGTTAGAATGAGTGTGTCCACATGGAGCTGTGCACACTGAACTGTTAGAATGAGTGTGTCCACATGGAGGTGTGCACATTGAAATGTTAGAATGAGTGTGCCCACATGGAGGTGTGCACACTGAACTGTTAGAATGAGTGTGCCCACATGGAGGTGAGCACACTGAACTGTTAGAATGAGTGTGCCCACATGGAGGTGTGCACACTGAACTGTTAGAATGAGTGTGCCCACATGGAGGTGTGCACACTGAACTGTTAGAATGAGTGTGTCCACTAGGAGGTGTGCACACTGAACTGTTAGAATGAGTGTGCCCATATGTAGGTGTGAACACTGAACTGTTAGAATGAGTGTGTCCACATGGAGGTGTGCACACTGAACTGTTAGAATGAGTGTGTCCACATGGAGGTGTGCACACTGAACTGTTAGAATGAGTGTGTCCACATGGAGGTGTGCACACTGAACTGTGAGAATGAGTGTGTCCACATGGAGGTGTGCACACTGAAATGTTAGAATGAGTGTGCCCACATGGAGTTGTGCACACTGAACTGTTAGAATGACTGTGTCCACATGAAGGTGTGCACACTGAACTGTTAGAATGAGTGTGCCCACATGGAGATGTGCACATGAACTGTTAGAATGACTGTGTCCACATAGAGGTGAGCACACTTAACTGTTAGAATGAGTGTGTCCACTTGGAGGTGTGCACACTGAACTGTTAGAATGAGTGTGTCCACATGGAGGTGTGCACACTGAACTGTTAGAATGACTGTGCCCACATGGAGGTGTGCACATTGAACTGTTAGAATGAGTGTTTCCCTGTGGAGGTGTGCACACTGCACTGTTAGCATGAGTGTGTCCACATGGAGGTGTGCAAACTGAACTGTTAGAATGTGTGTGTCCACATGGAGGTGTGCACACTGAACTGTTAGAATGAGTGTGCCCACATGGAAGTGTGCACACTGAACTGTTTGAATGAGTGTGCCCACATGGAGGTGTGCACACTGAACTGTTAGAATGAGTGTGCCCACATGGAAGTGTGCACACTGAACTCTTAGAATGAGTGTGTCCACATGGACGTGTGCACACTGAACTGTTAGAATGAGTGTGCCCACATGGAGGTGTGCACACTGAACTGTTAGAATGAGTGTGCCCACATGGAGGTGTGCACACTGAACTGTTAGAATGAGTGTGTCCACATGGAGGTGTGCACACTGAACTGTTAGAATGAGTGTGTCCACATGGAGGTGTGCACACTGAACTGTTAGAATGAGTGTGTCCACATGGAGGTGTGCACACTGAACTGTTAGAATGAGTGTGTCCACTTGGAGGTGTGCACACTGAACTGTTAGAATGAGTGTGCCCACATGGAGGTGTGCACACTGAACTGTTAAAATGAGTGTGCCCACATGGAGGTGTGCACACTGAACTGTTAGAATGAGTGTGTCCACATGGAGGTGTGCACACTGAACTGTTAGAATGTGTGTGTCCCTGTGGAGGTGTGCACACTGATATGTTAGAATGAGTGTGTCCACATGGAGCTGTGCACACTGAACTGTTAGAATATGTCCACATGGAGGTGTGCACACTGAACTGTTAGAATGAGTGTGTCCACATGGAGGTGTGCACACTGAACTGTTAGAATATGTCCATATGGAGGTGTGCACACTGTACTGTTAGAATGAGTGTGTCCACATGGAGGTGTGCACACTGAACTGTTAGAATGAGTGTGTCCACATGGAGCTGTGCACACTGAACTGTTAGAATGAGTGTGTCCACATGGAGGTGTGCACATTGAAATGTTAGAATGAGTGTGCCCACATGGAGGTGTGCACACTGAACTGTTAGAATGAGTGTGCCCACATGGAGGTGAGCACACTGAACTGTTAGAATGAGTGTGCCCACATGGAGGTGTGCACACTGAACTGTTAGAATGAGTGTGCCCACATGGAGGTGTGCACACTGAACTGTTAGAATGAGTGTGTCCACTAGGAGGTGTGCACACTGAACTGTTAGAATGAGTGTGCCCATATGTAGGTGTGAACACTGAACTGTTAGAATGAGTGTGTCCACATGGAGGTGTGCACACTGAACTGTTAGAATGAGTGTGTCCACATGGAGGTGTGCACACTGAACTGTTAGAATGAGTGTGTCCACATGGAGGTGTGCACACTGAACTGTTAGAATGAGTGTGTCCCTGTGGAGGTGTGCACACTGAAATGTTAGAATGAGTGTGCCCACATGGAGTTGTGCACACTGAACTGTTAGAATGACTGTGTCCACATGAAGGTGTGCACACTGAACTGTTAGAATGAGTGTGCCCACATGGAGATGTGCACATGAACTGTTAGAATGACTGTGTCCACATAGAGGTGAGCACACTTAACTGTTAGAATGAGTGTGTCCACTTGGAGGTGTGCACACTGAACTGTTAGAATGAGTGTGTCCACATGGAGGTGTGCACACTGAACTGTTAGAATGACTGTGCCCACATGGAGGTGTGCACATTGAACTGTTAGAATGAGTGTTTCCCTGTGGAGGTGTGCACACTGCACTGTTAGCATGAGTGTGTCCACATGGAGGTGTGCAAACTGAACTGTTAGAATGTGTGTGTCCACATGGAGGTGTGCACACTGAACTGTTAGAATGAGTGTGCCCACATGGAAGTGTGCACACTGAACTGTTTGAATGAGTGTGCCCACATGGAGGTGTGCACACTGAACTGTTAGAATGAGTGTGCCCACATGGAAGTGTGCACACTGAACTCTTAGAATGAGTGTGTCCACATGGACGTGTGCACACTGAACTGTTAGAATGAGTGTGCCCACATGGAGGTGTGCACACTGAACTGTTAGAATGAGTGTGCCCACATGGAGGTGTGCACACTGAACTGTTAGAATGAGTGTGTCCACATGGAGGTGTGCACACTGAACTGTTAGAATGAGTGTGTCCACATGGAGGTGTGCACACTGAACTGTTAGAATGAGTGTGTCCACATGGAGGTGTGCACACTGAACTGTTAGAATGAGTGTGTCCACTTGGAGGTGTGCACACTGAACTGTTAGAATGAGTGTGCCCACATGGAGGTGTGCACACTGAACTGTTAGAATGAGTGTGCCCACATGGAGGTGTGAACAGTGAACTGTTAGAATGAGTGTGTCCACATGGAGTTGTGCACACTGAACTGTTAGAATGACTGTGCCCACATGGGGTTAGCACACTGAACTGTTAGAATGAGTGTGTCCCTGTGGAGGAGTGCAAACTGAACAGTTAGAATGAGTGTGTCCACATGGAGGTGTGCACACTGAAGTGTTAGAATTTGTCCACATGGAGGTGTGCACACTGAACTGTTAGAATGAGTGTGTCCACATGGAGGTGTGCACACTGAACTGTTAGAATGAGTGTGCCCACATGGAGGTGTGCAGACTGAACTGTTAGATTGAGTGTGCCCACATGGAGTTGTGCACACTGAACTGTTAGAATGAGTGTGCTCAAATGGAGGTGTGCACACTGAACTGTTAGAATGAGTGTGCCCACATGGAGGTGTGCACACTGAACTGTTAGAATGAGTGTTTCCACAAGGAGGTGTGCACACTGAACTATTAGAATGAGTGTGCCCACATGGAGGTGTGCACACTGAACTGTTAGAATGAGTGTGCCCACATGGAGGTGTGCACACTGAACTGTTAGAATGAGTGTGTCCACATGGAGGTGTGCACACTCAACTGTTAGAATGAGTGTGTCCACATGGAGGTGTGCACACTGAACTGTTAGAATGAGTGTGTCCACATGGAGTTGTGCACACTGAACTTTTAGAATGAGTGTGTCCCTGTGGAGATGTGCACACTGAACTGTTAGAATATGTCCACATGGAGGTGTGCACACTGTATTGTTAGAATGAGTGTGTCCACATGGAGTTGTGCACACTGAACTGTTAGAATGACTGTGTCCACATGAAGCTGTGCACACTGAACTGTTAGAATGAGTGTGCCCACATGTAGTTGTGCACATGAACTGTTAGAATTAGTGTGCCTACATGGAGGTGTGCACACTGAACTGTTAAAATGAGTGTGCCCACATGGAGGTGTGCACACTGAACTGTTAGAATGAGTGTGTCCACATGGAGGTGTGCACACTGAACTGTTAGAATGTGTGTGTCCCTGTGGAGGTGTGCACACTGATATGTTAGAATGAGTGTGTCCACATGGAGCTGTGCACACTGAACTGTTAGAATGAGTTTGTCCTCATGGAGGTGTGCACACTGTACTGTTAGAATGAGTGTGCCCACATGGAAGTGTGCACTCTGAACTGTTTGAATGGGTGTGCCCACATGGAGGTGTGCACACTGAACTGTTAGAATGAGTGTGCCCACATGGAGGTGTGCACACTGAACTGTTAGAATGAGTGTGTCCACATGGAGGTGTGCACACTGAACTGTTAGAATGAGTGTGCCCACATGGAGGTGTGCACACTGAACTGTTAGAATGAGTGTGCCCACATGGAGGTGTGAACACTGAACTGTTAGAATGTGTGTGCCCACACGGAGGTGTGCACACTGAACTGTTAGAATGAGTGTGCCCACATGGAGGTGTGCACACTGAACTGTTAGAATGAGTGTGCCCTCATGGAGGTGTGCACACTGAACTGTTAGAATGAGTGTGCCCACATGGAGGTGTGCACACTGAACTGTTAGAATGAGTTTGTCCACATGGAGGTGTGCACACTGAACTGTTAGAATGAGTGTGTCCCTGTGGAGGTGTGCACACTGAAATGTTAGAATGAGTGTGTCCACATGGAGGTGTGCACACTGAACTGTTAGAATGAGTGTGTCCACATGGAGGTGTGCACACTGAACTGTTAGAATGAGTGTGTCCACATGGAGGTGTGCACACTGAACTGTTAGAATGAGTGTGTCCACTTGGAGGTGTGCACACTGAACTGTTAGAATGAGTGTGCCCACATGGAGGTGTGCACACTGAACTGTTAGAATGAGTGTTCCCACATGGAGGTGTGAACACTGAACTGTTAGAATGAGTGTGCCCACATGGAGGTGTGCACACTGAACTGTTAGAATGAGTGTGTCCACATGGAGGTGTGCACACTGAATTCTAAGAATGAGTGTGTCCACATGGAGGTGTGCACACTGAACTGTTAGAATGAGTGTGTCCACATGCAGGTGTGCACACTGAACTTTTAGAATGAGTGTGTCCCTGTGGAGTTGTGCACACTGTACTGTTAGAATGAGTGTGTCCACATGGAGGTGTGCACACTGAACTGTTAGAATGAGTGTGTCCACATGGAGGTGTGCACACTGAACTGTTAGAATGACTGTGCCCACATGGGGTTAGCACACTGAACTGTTAGAATGAGTGTGTCCCTGTGGAGGTGTGCAAACAGAACAGTTAGAATGAGTGTGTCCACATGGAAGTGTGCACACTGAACTGTTAGAATGAGTGTGTCCACATGGAGGTGTGCACACTCAACTGTTAGAATGAGTGTGTCCACATGGAGGTGTGCACACTGAACTCTTAGAATTAGTGTATCCCTGTGGAGATGTGCACACTGAACTGTTAGAATGAGTGTGTCCACATGGAGGTGTGCACACTGAACTGTTAAAATGAGTGTGTCCACATGGAGGTGTGCACACTGAACTGTTAGAATGAGTGTGTCCACTTGGAGGTGTGCACACTGAACTGTTAGAATGAATGTGCCCACATGGAGGTGTGCACACTGAACTGTTAGAATGAGTGTGTAAACATGGAGGTGTGCACACTGAACTGTTAGAATGAGTGTGTACACATGGAGGTGTGCACACTGAACTGTTAGAATGAGTGTGCCCACATGGAGTTGTGCACACTGAACTGTTAGAATGACTGTGTCCACATGAAGGTGTGCACACTGAACTGTTAGAATGAGTGTGCCCACATGGAGATGTGCACATGAACTGTTAGAATGACTGTGTCCACATAGAAGTGTGCACACTGAACTGTTAGAATGAGTGTGTCCACTTGGAGGTGTGCACACTGAACTGTTAGAATGAGTGTGTCAACATGGAGGTGTGCACACTGAACTGTTAGAATGACTGTGCCCACATGGAGGTGTGCACATTGAACTGTTAGAATGAGTGTTTCCCTGTGGAGGTGTGCACACTGCACTGTTAGCATGAGTGTGTCCACATGGAAGTGTGCACACTGTACTGTTAGAATGAGTGTGTCCACATGGAGTTGTGCACACTGAACTGTTAGAATGAGTGTGTCCACATGGAGGTGTGCACACTGAACTGTTAGAATGACTGTGCCCACATGGGGTTAGCACACTGAACTGTTAGAATGAGTGTGTCCCTGTGGAGGTGTGCAAACTGAACAGTTAGAATGAGTGTGTCCACATGGAAGTGTGCACACTGAATTGTTAGAATGAGTGTGTCCACATGGAGGTGTGCACACTGAACTGTTAGAATGAGTGTGCCCACATGGAGGTGTGCACACTGAACTGTTAGAATGAGTGTGTCCACATGGAGGTTTGCACACTGAACTGTTAGAATGAGTGTGTCCCTGTGGAGGTGTGCACACTGAAATGTTAGAATGAGTGTGTCCACATGGAGGTGTGCACACTGAAGTGTTAGAATTTGTCCACATGGAGGTGTGCACACTGAACTGTTAGAATGAGTGTGTCCACATGGAGGTGTGCACACTGAACTGTTAGAATGAGTGTGCCCACATGGAGGTGTGCAGATTGAACTGTTAGATTGAGTGTGCCCACATGGAGTTGTGCACACTGAACTGTTAGAATGAGTGTGCTCACATGGAGGTGTGCACACTGAACTGTTAGAATGAGTGTGCCCACATGGAGGTGTGCACACTGAACTGTTAGAATGAGTGTTTCCACAAGGAGGTTTGCACACTGAACTATTAGAATGAGTGTGCCCACATGGAGGTGTGCACACTGAACTGTTAGAATGAGTGTGCCCACATGGAGGTGTGCACATTGAACTGTTAGAATGAGTGTGTCCACATGGAGGTGTGCACACTCAACTGTTAGAATGAATGTGTCCACATGGAGGTGTGCACACTGAACTGTTAGAATGAGTGTGTCCACATGGAGTTGTGCACACTGAACTTTTAGAATGAGTGTGTCCCTGTGGAGATGTGCACACTGAACTGTTAGAATGAGTGTGTCCACATGGAGGTGTGCACACTGAACTGTTAGAATATGTCCACATGGAGGTGTGCACACTGTATTGTTAGAATGAGTGTGTCCACATGGAGTTGTGCACACTGAACTGTTAGAATGACTGTGTCCACATGAAGCTGTGCACACTGAAATGTTAGAATGAGTGTGCCCACATGTAGTTGTGCATATGAACTGTTAGAATGAGTGTGCCCACATGGAGGTGTGCACACTGAACTGTTAAAATGAGTGTGCCCACATGGAGGTGTGCACACTGAACTGTTAGAATGAGTGTGTCCCCATGGAGGTGTGCACACTGAACTGTTAGAATGTGTGTGTCCCTGTGGAGGTGTGCACACTGATATGTTAGAATGAGTGTGTCCACATGGAGCTGTGCACACTGAACTGTTAGAATGAGTTTGTCCACATGAGGTGTGCACACTGTACTGTTAGAATGAGTGTGCCCACATGGAAGTGTGCACACTGAACTGTTTGAATGAGAGTGCCCACATGGAGGTGTGCACACTGAACTGTTAGAATGAGTGTGCCCACATGGAGGTGTGCACACTGAACTGGTAGAATGAGTGTGTCCACATGGAGGTGTGCACACTGAACTGTTAGAATGAGTGTGCCCACATGGAGGTGTGCACACTGAACTGTTAGAATGAGTGTGCCCACATGGAGGTGTGAACACTGAACTGTTAGAATGTGTGTGCCCACATGGAGGTGTGCACACTGAACTGTTAGAATGAGTGTGCCCACATGGAGGTGTGAACACTGAACTGTTAGAATGAGTGTGCCCACATGGAGGTGTGCACACTGAACTGTTAGAATGAGTGTGCCCACATGGAGGTGTGCACACTGAACTGTTAGAATGAGTGTGTCCACATGGAGGTGTGCACACTGAACTGTTAGAATGAGTGTGTCCCTGTGGAGGTGTGCACACTGAAATGTTAGAATGAGTGTGTCCACATGGAGGTGTGCACACTGAACTGTTAGAATGAGTGTGTCCACATGGAGGTGTGCACACTGAACTGTTAGAATGAGTGTGTCCACATGGAGGTGTGCACACTGAACTGTTAGAATGAGTGTGTCCACTTGCAGGTGTGCACACTGAACTGTTAGAATGAGTGTGCCCACATGGAGGTGTGCACACTGAACTGTTAGAATGAGTGTTCCCACATGGAGGTGTGAACACTGAACTGTTAGAATGAGTGTGCCCACATGGAGGTGTGCACACTGAACTGTTAGAATGAGTGTGTCCACATGGAGGTGTGCACACTGAATTCTAAGAATGAGTTTGTCCACATGGAGGTGTGCACACTGAAATGTTAGAATGAGTGTGTCCACATGGAGGTGTGCACACTGAACTTTTAGAATGAGTGTGTCCCTGTGGAGTTGTGCACACTGTACTGTTAGAATGAGTGTGTCCACATGGAGGTGTGCACACTGAACTGTTAGAATGAGTGTGTCCACATGGAGGTGTGCACACTGAACTGTTAGAATGACTGTGCCCACATGGGGTTAGCACACTGAAATGTTAGAATGAGTGTGTCCCTGTGGAGGTGTGCAAACAGAACAGTTAGAATGAGTGTGTCCACATGGAAGTGTGCACACTGAACTGTTAGAATGAGTGTGTCCACACGGAGGTGTGCACAATCAACTGTTAGAATGAGTGTGTCCACATGGAGGTGTGCACACTGAACTCTTAGAATTAGTGTATCCCTGTGGAGATGTGCACACTGAACTGTTAGAATGATGTGTCCACATGGAGGTGTGCACACTGAACTGTTAGAATGAGTGTGTCCACATGGAGGTGTGCACACTGAACTGTTAGAATGAGTGTGTCCACTTGGAGGTGTGCACACTGAACTGTTAGAATGAGTGTGCCCACATGGAGGTGTGCACACTGAACTGTTAGAATGAGTGTGCCCACATGGAGGTCTGAACACTGAACTGTTAGAATGAGTGTGCCCACATGGAGGTGTGCACACTGAACTGTTAGAATGAGTGTGTCCCTGTGGAGGTGTGCACACTGAAATGTTAGAATGAGTGTGTCCACATGGAGGTGTGCACACTGAACTGTTAGAATGAGTGTGTCCACATGGAGGTGTGCACACTGAACTGTTAGAATGAGTGTGCCCACATGGAGGTGTGAACACTGAACTGTTAGAATGTGTGTGCCCACACGGAGGTGTGCACACTGAACTGTTAGAATGAGTGTGCCCACATGGAGGTGTGCACACTGAACTGTTAGAATGAGTGTGCCCTCATGGAGGTGTGCACACTGAACTGTTAGAATGAGTGTGCCCACATGGAGGTGTGCACACTGAACTGTTAGAATGAGTTTGTCCACATGGAGGTGTGCACACTGAACTGTTAGAATGAGTGTGTCCCTGTGGAGGTGTGCACACTGAAATGTTAGAATGAGTGTGTCCACATGGAGGTGTGCACACTGAACTGTTAGAATGAGTGTGTCCACATGGAGGTGTGCACACTGAACTGTTAGAATGAGTGTGTCCACATGGAGGTGTGCACACTGAACTGTTAGAATGAGTGTGTCCACTTGGAGGTGTGCACACTGAACTGTTAGAATGAGTGTGCCCACATGGAGGTGTGCACACTGAACTGTTAGAATGAGTGTTCCCACATGGAGGTGTGAACACTGAACTGTTAGAATGAGTGTGCCCACATGGAGGTGTGCACACTGAACTGTTAGAATGAGTGTGTCCACATGGAGGTGTGCACACTGAATTCTAAGAATGAGTGTGTCCACATGGAGGTGTGCACACTGAACTGTTAGAATGAGTGTGTCCACATGCAGGTGTGCACACTGAACTTTTAGAATGAGTGTGTCCCTGTGGAGTTGTGCACACTGTACTGTTAGAATGAGTGTGTCCACATGGAGGTGTGCACACTGAACTGTTAGAATGAGTGTGTCCACATGGAGGTGTGCACACTGAACTGTTAGAATGACTGTGTCCACATGGGGTTAGCACACTGAACTGTTAGAATGAGTGTGTCCCTGTGGAGGTGTGCAAACAGAACAGTTAGAATGAGTGTGTCCACATGGAAGTGTGCACACTGAACTGTTAGAATGAGTGTGTCCACATGGAGGTGTGCACACTCAACTGTTAGAATGAGTGTGTCCACATGGAGGTGTGCACACTGAACTCTTAGAATTAGTGTATCCCTGTGGAGATGTGCACACTGAACTGTTAGAATGAGTGTGTCCACATGGAGGTGTGCACACTGAACTGTTAAAATGAGTGTGTCCACATGGAGGTGTGCACACTGAACTGTTAGAATGAGTGTGTCCACTTGGAGGTGTGCACACTGAACTGTTAGAATGAGTGTGCCCACATGGAGGTGTGCACACTGAACTGTTAGAATGAGTGTGTAAACATGGAGGTGTGCACACTGAACTGTTAGAATGAGTGTGTACACATGGAGGTGTGCACACTGAACTGTTAGAATGAGTGTGCCCACATGGAGTTGTGCACACTGAACTGTTAGAATGACTGTGTCCACATGAAGGTGTGCACACTGAACTGTTAGAATGAGTGTGCCCACATGGAGATGTGCACATGAACTGTTAGAATGACTGTGTCCACATAGAAGTGTGCACACTGAACTGTTAGAATGAGTGTGTCCACTTGGAGGTGTGCACACTGAACTGTTAGAATGAGTGTGTCCACATGGAGGTGTGCACACTGAACTGTTAGAATGACTGTGCCCACATGGAGGTGTGCACATTGAACTGTTAGAATGAGTGTTTCCCTGTGGAGGTGTGCACACTGCACTGTTAGCATGAGTGTGTCCACATGGAAGTGTGCACACTGTACTGTTAGAATGAGTGTGTCCACATGGAGTTGTGCACACTGAACTGTTAGAATGAGTGTGTCCACATGGAGGTGTGCACACTGAACTGTTAGAATGACTGTGCCCACATGGGGTTAGCACACTGAACTGTTAGAATGAGTGTGTCCCTGTGGAGGTGTGCAAACTGAACAGTTAGAATGAGTGTGTCCACATGGAAGTGTGCACACTGAATTGTTAGAATGAGTGTGTCCACATGGAGGTGTGCACACTGAACTGTTAGAATGAGTGTGCCCACATGGAGGTGTGCACACTGAACTGTTAGAATGAGTGTGTCCACATGGAGGTTTGCACACTGAACTGTTAGAATGAGTGTGTCCCTGTGGAGGTGTGCACACTGAAATGTTAGAATGAGTGTGTCCACATGGAGGTGTGCACACTGAAGTGTTAGAATTTGTCCACATGGAGGTGTGCACACTGAACTGTTAGAATGAGTGTGTCCACATGGAGGTGTGCACACTGAACTGTTAGAATGAGTGTGCCCACATGGAGGTGTGCAGACTGAACTGTTAGATTGAGTGTGCCCACATGGAGTTGTGCACACTGAACTGTTAGAATGAGTGTGTCCACATGGAGGTTTGCACACTGAACTGTTAGAATGAGTGTGTCCCTGTGGAGGTGTGCACACTGAAATGTTAGAATGAGTGTGTCCACATGGAGGTGTGCACACTGAAGTGTTAGAATTTGTCCACATGGAGGTGTGCACACTGAACTGTTAGAATGAGTGTGTCCACATGGAGGTGTGCACACTGAACTGTTAGAATGAGTGTGCCCACATGGAGGTGTGCAGACTGAACTGTTAGATTGAGTGTGCCCACATGGAGTTGTGCACACTGAACTGTTAGAATGAGTGTGCTCACATGGAGGTGTGCACACTGAACTGTTAGAATGAGTGTGCCCACATGGAGGTGTGCACACTGAACTGTTAGAATGAGTGTTTCCACAAGGAGGTGTGCACACTGAACTATTAGAATGAGTGTGCCCACATGGAGGTGTGCACACTGAACTGTTAGAATGAGTGTGCCCACATGGAGGAGTGCACATTGAACTGTTAGAATGAGTGTGTCCACATGGAGGTGTGCACACTCAACTGTTAGAATGAGTGTGTCCACATGGAGGTGTGCACACTGAACTGTTAGAATGAGTGTGTCCACATGGAGTTGTGCACACTGAACTTTTAGAATGAGTGTGTCCCTGTGGAGATGTGCACACTGAACTGTTAGAATGAGTGTGTCCACATGGAGGTGTGCACACTGAACTGTTAGAATATGTCCACATGGAGGTGTGCACACTGTATTGTTAGAATGAGTGTGTCCACATGGAGTTGTGCACACTGAACTGTTAGAATGACTGTGTCCACATGAAGCTGTGCACACTGAAATGTTAGAATGAGTGTGCCCACATGTAGTTGTGCACATGAACTGTTAGAATGAGTGTGCCCACATGGAGGTGTGCACACTGAACTGTTAAAATGAGTGTGCCCACATGGAGGTGTGCACACTGAACTGTTAGAATGAGTGTGTCCCCATGGAGGTGTGCACACTGAACTGTTAGAATGTGTGTGTCCCTGTGGAGGTGTGCACACTGATATGTTAGAATGAGTGTGTCCACATGGAGCTGTGCACACTGAACTGTTAGAATGAGTTTGTCCACATGGAGGTGTGCACACTGTACTGTTAGAATGAGTGTGCCCACATGGAAGTGTGCACACTGAACTGTTTGAATGAGAGTGCCCACATGGAGGTGTGCACACTGAACTGTTAGAATGAGTGTGCCCACATGGAGGTGTGCACACTGAACTGGTAGAATGAGTGTGTCCACATGGAGGTGTGCACACTGAACTGTTAGAATGAGTGTGCCCACATGGAGGTGTGCACACTGAACTGTTAGAATGAGTGTGCCCACATGGAGGTGTGAACACTGAACTGTTAGAATGTGTGTGCCCACATGGAGGTGTGCACACTGAACTGTTAGAATGAGTGTGCCCACATGGAGGTGTGAACACTGAACTGTTAGAATGAGTGTGCCCACATGGAGGTGTGCACACTGAACTGTTAGAATGAGTGTGCCCACATGGAGGTGTGCACACTGAACTGTTAGAATGAGTGTGTCCACATGGAGGTGTGCACACTGAACTGTTAGAATGAGTGTGTCCCTGTGGAGGTGTGCACACTGAAATGTTAGAATGAGTGTGTCCACATGGAGGTGTGCACACTGAACTGTTAGAATGAGTGTGTCCACATGGAGGTGTGCACACTGAACTGTTAGAATGAGTGTGTCCACATGGAGGTGTGCACACTGAACTGTTAGAATGAGTGTGTCCACTTGCAGGTGTGCACACTGAACTGTTAGAATGAGTGTGCCCACATGGAGGTGTGCACACTGAACTGTTAGAATGAGTGTTCCCACATGGAGGTGTGAACACTGAACTGTTAGAATGAGTGTGCCCACATGGAGGTGTGCACACTGAACTGTTAGAATGAGTGTGTCCACATGGAGGTGTGCACACTGAATTCTAAGAATGAGTTTGTCCACATGGAGGTGTGCACACTGAACTGTTAGAATGAGTGTGTCCACATGGAGGTGTGCACACTGAACTTTTAGAATGAGTGTGTCCCTGTGGAGTTGTGCACACTGTACTGTTAGAATGAGTGTGTCCACATGGAGGTGTGCACACTGAACTGTTAGAATGAGTGTGTCCACATGGAGGTGTGCACACTGAACTGTTAGAATGACTGTGCCCACATGGGGTTAGCACACTGAAATGTTAGAATGAGTGTGTCCCTGTGGAGGTGTGCAAACAGAACAGTTAGAATGAGTGTGTCCACATGGAAGTGTGCACACTGAACTGTTAGAATGAGTGTGTCCACATGGAGGTGTGCACAATCAACTGTTAGAATGAGTGTGTCCACATGGAGGTGTGCACACTGAACTCTTAGAATTAGTGTATCCCTGTGGAGATGTGCACACTGAACTGTTAGAATGATGTGTCCACATGGAGGTGTGCACACTGAACTGTTAGAATGAGTGTGTCCACATGGAGGTGTGCACACTGAACTGTTAGAATGAGTGTGTCCACTTGGAGGTGTGCACACTGAACTGTTAGAATGAGTGTGCCCACATGGAGGTGTGCACACTGAACTGTTAGAATGAGTGTGCCCACATGGAGGTGTGAACACTGAACTGTTAGAATGAGTGTGCCCACATGGAGGTGTGCACACTGAACTGTTAGAATGAGTGTGTCCCTGTGGAGGTGTGCACACTGAAATGTTAGAATGAGTGTGTCCACATGGAGGTGTGCACACTGAACTGTTAGAATGAGTGTGTCCACATGGAGGTGTGCACACTGAACTGTTAGAATGAGTGTGTCCCTGTGGAGGTGTGCACACTGAAATGTTAGAATGAGTGTGTCCACATGGAGGTGTGCACACTGAACTGTTAGAATGAGTGTGCCCACATGGAGGTGTGAACACTGAACTGTTAGAATTAGTGTGTCCACATGGAGGTGTGCACACTGAATTCTTAGAATGAGTGTGTCCACAAGGAGGTGTGCACACTGAACTGTTAGAATGAGTGTGTCCACATGGAGGTGTGCACACTGAACTTTTAGAATGAGTGTGTCCCTGTGGAGTTGTGCACACTGTACTGTTAGAATGAGTGTGTCCACATGGAGGTGTGCACACTGAACTGTTAGAATGAGTGTGTCCACATGGAGGTGTGCACACTGAACTGTTAGAATGACTGTGCCCACATGGGGTTAGCACACTGAACTGTTAGAATGAGTGTGCCCACATGGAGGTGTGCAGACTGAACTGTTAGAATGAGTGTGCCCACATGGAGTTGTGCACACTGAACTGTTAGAATGAGTGTGCCCACATGGAGGTGTGCACACTGAACTGTTAAAATGAGTGTGCCCACATGGAGGTGTGCACAGTGAACTGTTAGAATGAGTGTTTCCACAAGGAGGTGTGCACACTGAACTATTAGAATGAGTGTGCCCACATGGAGGTGTGCACACTGAACTGTTAGAATGAGTGTGCCCACATGGAGGTGTGCACACTGAACTGTTAGAATGAGTGTGTCCACATGGAGGTGTGCACACTCAACTGTTAGAATGAGTGTGTCCACATGGAGGTGTGCACACTGAACTGTTAGAATGAGTGTGTCCACATGGAGTTGTGCACACTGAACTGTTAGAATTAGTGTATCCCTGTGGAGATGTGCACACTGAACTCTTAGAATGAGTGTGTCCACATGGAGGTGTGCACACTGAACTGTTAGAATGAGTGTGTCCACATGGAGGTGTGCACACTGAACTGTTAGAATATGTCCACATGGAGGTGTGCACACTGTATTGTTAGAATGAGTGTGTCCACATGGAGTTGTGCACACTGAACTGTTAGAATGACTGTGTCCACATGAAGGTGTGCACACTGAACTGTTAGAATGAGTGTGTCCACATGGAGGTGTGCACACTGAACTGTTAGAATGACTGTGCCCACATGGAGGTGTGCACTTTGAACTGTTAGAATGAGTGTGTCCACATGGAGGTGTGCACACTGAACTGTTAGAATGAGTGTGTCCTCATGGAGGTGTGCACACTGAACTGTTAGAATGAGTGTGTCCACATGGAGCTGTGCACACTGAACTGTTAGAATGTGTGTGTCCACATGGAGGTGTGCACACTGAACTGTTAGAATGAGTGTGCCCACATGGAAGTGTGCACACTGAACTGTTAGAATGACTGTGCCCACATGGAGGTGTGCACACTGAACTGTTAGAATGAGTGTGCCCACATGGAAGTGTGTGACCCGTCCCGCGGGCCACGTTATTTGATGAGACCCGAGGAGGCACCTCCTGAAAGATCAATGGGGGTGAGAGAGAAAGGAGACCAGGCGCGTAAAGGAAGACAAAGTCAGTCTGAGTTGCGTCAAGGTCTCGTTTATTGCAAGGGGAATCAGGTTTATATATGCTAGGAGCTAGGAGAAGTAGATAGGGGTATGGAAAGTTACTAGGAGGAAGTTAGGGTAAGGTAGGGTTCAGGAAAAGGTCTCTTTGTTCCAGGGCCTGATCAACGGACCATACAGCAAACCATTATGTTTCAGGGAGTAGATCAAAAGGTACATACTGTGGTTTTGTTGAAAAATGGTTGCTATTGAAACTGTTAACGGAAGATTGGGTACACTGCTTTTTCCCATGAGAATCAGTTAGGCTACTTGGCTCCTGACAAGTGTGCACACTGAACTGTTAGAATGAGTGTGCCCACATGGAGGTGTGCACACTGAACTGTTAGAATGAGTGTGCCCACATGGAGGTGTGCACACTGAACTGTTAGAATGAGTGTGTCCACATGGAGGTGTGCACACTGAACTGTTAGAATGAGTGTGCCCACATGGAGGTGTGCAGACTGAACTGTTAGAATGAGTGTGCCCACATGGAGGTGTGCACACTGAACTGTTAGAATGAGTGTGCCCACATGGAGGTGTGAACACTGAACTGTTAGAATGAGTGTGCCCACATGGAGGTGTGCACACTGAACTGTTAGAATGAGTGTGCCCACATGGAGGTGTGCACACTGAACTGTTAGAATGAGTGTGCCCACATCTAGGTGAGCACACTGAACTGTTAGAATGAGTGTGTCCACATGGAGGTGTGAACACTGAACTGTTAGAATGAGTGTGCCCACATGGAGGTGTGCACACTGAACTGTTAGAATGAGTGTGTCCACATGGAGGTGTGCACACTGAACTGTTAGAATGAGTGTGTCCCTGTGGAGGTGTGCACACTGAAATGTTAGAATGAGTGTGTCCATATGGAGGTGTGCACACTGAACTGTTAGAATGAGTGTGCCCACATGGAGGTGTGAACACTGAACTGTTAGAATTAGTGTGTCCACATGGAGGTGTGCACACTGAATTCTTAGAATGAGTGTGTCCACATGGAGGTGTGCACACTGAACTGTTAGAATGAGTGTGTCCACATGGAGGTGTGCACACTGAACTTTTAGAATGAGTGTGTCCCTGTGGAGTTGTGCACACTGTACTGTTAGAATGAGTGTGTCCACATGGAGGTGTGCACACTGAACTGTTAGAATGAGTGTGTCCACATGGAGGTGTGCACACTGAACTGTTAGAAAGACTGTGCCCACATGGGGTTAGCACACTGAACTGTTAGAATGAGTGTGTCCCTGTGGAGGTGTGCACACTGAACTGTTAGAATGATTGTGTCCACATGGAAGTGTGCACACTGAACTGTTAGAATGAGTGTGTCCACATGGAGGTGTGCACATTGAACTGTTAGAATGAGTGTGCCCACATGGCGGTGTGCACACTGAACTGTTAGAATGAGTGTGTCCCTGTGGAGGTGTGCACACTGAAATGTTAGAATGAGTGTGTCCACATGGAGGAGTGCACACTGAAGTGTTAGAATTTGTCCACATGGAGGTGTGCACACTGAATTGTTAGAATGAGTGTGTCCACATGGAGGTGTGCACACTGAACTGTTAGAATGAGTGTGCCCACATGGAGGTGTGCAGACTGAACTGTTAGAAGGAGTGTGCCCACATGGAGGTGTGCACACTGAACTGTTAGAATGAGTGTGCCCACATGGAGGTGTGCACACTGAACTGTTAGAATGAGTGTGTCCACATGGAGCTGTGCACACTGAACTGTTAGAATGAGTGTGTCCACATGGAGGTGTGCACACTGAAATGTTAGAATGAGTGTGCCCACATGGAGGTGTGCACACTGAACTGTAAGAATGAGTGTGCCCACATGGAGGTGTGAACACTGAACTGTTAGAATGAGTGTGTCCCTGTGGAGGTGTGCACACTGAAATGTTAGAATGAGTGTGTCCATATGGAGGTGTGCACACTGAACTGTTAGAATGAGTGTGCCCACATGGAGGTGTGAACACTGAACTGTTAGAATTAGTGTGTCCACTTGGAGGTGTGCACACTGAATTCTTAGAATGAGTGTGTCCACATGGAGGTGTGCACACTGAACTGTTAGAATGAGTGTGTCCACATGGAGGTGTGCACACTGAACTTTTAGAATGAGTGTGTCCCTGTGGAGTTGTGCACACTGTACTGTTAGAATGAGTGTGTCCACATGGAGGTGTGCACACTGAACTGTTAGAATGAGTGTGTCCACATGGAGGTGTGCACACTGAACTGTTAGAAAGACTGTGCCCACATGGGGTTAGCACACTGAACTGTTAGAATGAGTGTGTCCCTGTGGAGGTGTGCACACTGAACTGTTAGAATGATTGTGTCCACATGGAAGTGTGCACACTGAACTGTTAGAATGAGTGTGTCCACATGGAGGTGTGCACACTGTATTGTTAGAATGAGTGTGCCCACATGGCGGTGTGCACACTGAACTGTTAGAATGAGTGTGTCCACATGGAGGTGTGCACACTGAACTCTTAGAATGAGTGTGTCCACATGGAGGTGTGCACACTGAACTGTTAGAATGAGTGTGTCCACATGGAGGTGTGCACACTGAACTTTTAGAATGAGTGTGTCCCTGTGGAGTTGTGCACACTGTACTGTTAGAATGAGTGTGTCCACATGGAGGTGTGCACACTGAACTGTTAGAATGAGTGTGTCCACATGGAGGTGTGCACACTGAACTGTTAGAATGACTGTGCCCACATGGGGTTAGCACACTGAACTGTTAGAATGAGTGTGTCCCTGTGGAGGTGTGCACACTGAACTGTTAGAATGAGTGTGTCCACATGGAAGTGTGCACACTGAACTGTTAGAATGAGTGTGTCCACATGGAGGTGTGCACACTGAACTGTTAGAATGAGTGTGTCCCTGTGGAGGTGTGCACACTGAACTGTTAGAATGAGTGTGTCCACATGGAGGTGTGCACACTGAACTGTTAGAATGAGTGTGTCCCTGTGGAGGTGTGCACACTGAAATGTTAGAATGAGTGTGTCCACATGGAGGAGTGCACACTGAAGTGTTAGAATTTGTCCACATGGAGGTGTGCACACTGAATTGTTAGAATGAGTGTGTCCACATGGAGGTGTGCACACTGAACTGTTAGAATGAGTGTGCCCACATGGAGGTATGCAGACTGAACTGTTAGAATGAGTGTGCCCACATGGAGGTGTGAACACTGAACTGTTAGAATTAGTGTGTCCACATGGAGGTGTGCACACTGAATTCTTAGAATGAGTGTGTCCACATGGAGGTGTGCACACTGAACTGTTAGAATGAGTGTGTCCACATGGAGGTGTGCACACTGAACTTTTAGAATGAGTGTGTCCCTGTGGAGTTGTGCACACTGTACTGTTAGAATGAGTGTGTCCACATGGAGGTGTGCACACTGAACTGTTAGAATGAGTGTGTCCACATGGAGGTGTGCACACTGAACTGTTAGAAAGACTGTGCCCACATGGGGTTAGCACACTGAACTGTTAGAATGAGTGTGTCCCTGTGGAGGTGTGCACACTGAACTGTTAGAATGATTGTGTCCACATGGAAGTGTGCACACTGAACTGTTAGAATGAGTGTGTCCACATGGAGGTGTGCACATTGAACTGTTAGAATGAGTGTGCCCACATGGCGGTGTGCACACTGAACTGTTAGAATGAGTGTGTCCCTGTGGAGGTGTGCACACTGAAATGTTAGAATGAGTGTGTCCACATGGAGGAGTGCACACTGAAGTGTTAGAATTTGTCCACATGGAGGTGTGCACACTGAATTGTTAGAATGAGTGTGTCCACATGGAGGTGTGCACACTGAACTGTTAGAATGAGTGTGCCCACATGGAGGTGTGCAGACTGAACTGTTAGAAGGAGTGTGCCCACATGGAGGTGTGCACACTGAACTGTTAGAATGAGTGTGCCCACATGGAGGTGTGCACACTGAACTGTTAGAATGAGTGTGTCCACATGGAGCTGTGCACACTGAACTGTTAGAATGAGTGTGTCCACATGGAGGTGTGCACACTGAAATGTTAGAATGAGTGTGCCCACATGGAGGTGTGCACACTGAACTGTAAGAATGAGTGTGCCCACATGGAGGTGTGAACACTGAACTGTTAGAATGAGTGTGTCCCTGTGGAGGTGTGCACACTGAAATGTTAGAATGAGTGTGTCCATATGGAGGTGTGCACACTGAACTGTTAGAATGAGTGTGCCCACATGGAGGTGTGAACACTGAACTGTTAGAATTAGTGTGTCCACTTGGAGGTGTGCACACTGAATTCTTAGAATGAGTGTGTCCACATGGAGGTGTGCACACTGAACTGTTAGAATGAGTGTGTCCACATGGAGGTGTGCACACTGAACTTTTAGAATGAGTGTGTCCCTGTGGAGTTGTGCACACTGTACTGTTAGAATGAGTGTGTCCACATGGAGGTGTGCACACTGAACTGTTAGAATGAGTGTGTCCACATGGAGGTGTGCACACTGAACTGTTAGAAAGACTGTGCCCACATGGGGTTAGCACACTGAACTGTTAGAATGAGTGTGTCCCTGTGGAGGTGTGCACACTGAACTGTTAGAATGATTGTGTCCACATGGAAGTGTGCACACTGAACTGTTAGAATGAGTGTGTCCACATGGAGGTGTGCACATTGAACTGTTAGAATGAGTGTGCCCACATGGCGGTGTGCACACTGAACTGATAGAATGAGTGTGTCCACATGGAGGTGTGCACACTGAACTCTTAGAATGAGTGTGTCCACATGGAGGTATGCACACTGAACTGTTAGAATGAGTGTGTCCACATGGAGGTGTGCACACTGAACTTTTAGAATGAGTGTGTCCCTGTGGAGTTGTGCACACTGTACTGTTAGAATGAGTGTGTCCACATGGAGGTGTGCACACTGAACTGTTAGAATGAGTGTGTCCACATGGAGGTGTGCACACTGAACTGTTAGAATGACTGTGCCCACATGGGGTTAGCACACTGAACTGTTAGAATGAGTGTGTCCCTGTGGAGGTGTGCACACTGAACTGTTAGAATGAGTGTGTCCACATGGAAGTGTGCACACTGAACTGTTAGAATGAGTGTGTCCACATGGAGGTGTGCACACTGAACTGTTAGAATGAGTGTGTCCCTGTGGAGGTGTGCACACTGAACTGTTAGAATGAGTGTGTCCACATGGAGGTGTGCACACTGAACTGTTAGAATGAGTGTGTCCCTGTGGAGGTGTGCACACTGAAATGTTAGAATGAGTGTGTCCACATGGAGGAGTGCACACTGAAGTGTTAGAATTTGTCCACATGGAGGTGTGCACACTGAATTGTTAGAATGAGTGTGTCCACATGGAGGTGTGCACACTGAACTGTTAGAATGAGTGTGCCCACATGGAGGTATGCAGACTGAACTGTTAGAATGAGTGTGCCCACATGGAGGTGTGCACACTGAACTGTTAGAATGAGTGTGCCCACATGGAGGTGTGCACACTGAACTGTTAGAATGAGTGTGTCCACATGGAGCTGTGCACACTGAACTGTTAGAATGAGTGTGTCCACATGGAGGTGTGCACACTGAAATGTTAGAATGAGTGTGCCCACATGGAGGTGTGCACACTGAATTGTAAGAATGAGTGTGCCCACATGGAGGTGTGCACACTGAACTGTTAGAATGAGTGTGCCCACATGGAGGTGTGCACACTGAACTGTTAGAATGAGTGTGCCCACATGGAGGTGTGCACACTGAACTGTTAGAATGAGTGTGTCCACTAGGAGGTGTGCACACTGAACTGTTAGAATGAGTGTGCCCACATGGAGGTGTGCACACTGAACTGTTAGAATGAGCGTGTCCACATGGAGGTGTGCACACTGAACTGTTAGAATGAGTGTGTACACATGGAGGTGTGCACACTGAACTGTTAGAATGAGTGTGCCCACATGGAGTTGTGCACACTGAACTGTTAGAATGACTGTGTCCACATGAAGGTGTGCACACTGAACTGTTAGAATGAGTGTGCCCACATGGAGGTGTGCACACTGAAATGTTAGAATGAGTGTGCCCACATGGAGGTGTGCACACTGAACTGTTAGAATGAGTGTGCCCACATGGAGGTGTGCACACTGAACTGTTAGAATGAGTGTGTCCACATGGAGGTGTGCACACTGAACTGTTAGAATGAGTGTGTCCCTGTGGAGGTGTGCACACTGAAATGTTAGAATAAGTGTGTCCACATGGAGGTGTGCACACTGAACTGTTAGAATGAGTGTGTCCCTGTGGAGGTGTGCAAACTGAACAGTTAGAATGAGTGTGTCCACATGGAAGTGTGCACACTGAACTGTTAGAATGAGTGTGTCCACATGGAGGTGTGCACACTGAACTGTTAGAATGAGTGTGCCCACATGGAGGTGTGCACACTGAACTGTTAGAATGAGTGTGTCCACATGGATGTGTGCACACTGAAGTGTTAGAATTTGTCCACATGGAGGTGTGCACACTGAATTGTTAGAATGAGTGTGTCCACATGGAGCTGTGCACACTGAACTGTTAGAATGAGTGTGCCCACATGGAGGTATGCAGACTGAACTGTTAGAATGAGTGTGCCCACATGGAGGTGTGCACACTGAACTGTTAGAATGAGTGTGCCCACATGGAGGTGTGCACACTGAACTGTTAGAATGAGTGTGTCCACATGGAGCTGTGCACACTGAACTGTTAGAATGAGTGTGTCCACATGGAGGTGTGCACACTGAAATGTTAGAATGAGTGTGCCCACATGGAGGTGTGCACACTGAATTGTAAGAATGAGTGTGCCCACATGGAGGTGTGCACACTGAACTGTTAGAATGAGTGTGCCCACATGGAGGTGTGCACACTGAACTGTTAGAATGAGTGTGCCCACATGGAGGTGTGCACACTGAACTGTTAGAATGAGTGTGTCCACTAGGAGGTGTGCACACTGAACTGTTAGAATGAGTGTGCCCACATGGAGGTGTGCACACTGAACTGTTAGAATGAGCGTGTCCACATGGAGGTGTGCACACTGAACTGTTAGAATGAGTGTGTACACATGGAGGTGTGCACACTGAACTGTTAGAATGAGTGTGCCCACATGGAGTTGTGCACACTGAACTGTTAGAATGAGTGTGCCCACATGGAGGTGTGCACACTGAAATGTTAGAATGAGTGTGCCCACATGGAGGTGTGCACACTGAACTGTTAGAATGAGTGTGCCCACATGGAGGTGTGCACACTGAAATGTTAGAATGAGTGTGCCCACATGGAGGTGTGCACACTGAACTGTTAGAATGAGTGTGCCCACATGGAGGTGTGCACACTGAACTGTTAGAATGAGTGTGTCCACATGGAGGTGTGCACACTGAACTGTTAGAATGAGTGTGTCCCTGTGGAGGTGTGCACACTGAAATGTTAGAATAAGTGTGTCCACATGGAGGTGTGCACACTGAACTGTTAGAATGAGTGTGTCCCTGTGGAGGTGTGCAAACTGAACAGTTAGAATGAGTGTGTCCACATGGAAGTGTGCACACTGAACTGTTAGAATGAGTGTGTCCACATGGAGGTGTGCACACTGAACTGTTAGAATGAGTGTGCCCACATGGAGGTGTGCACACTGAACTGTTAGAATGAGTGTGTCCACATGGATGTGTGCACACTGAACTGTTAGAATGAGTGTGTCCCTGTGGAGGTGTGCACACTGAAATGTTAGAATGAGTGTGTCCACATGGAGGTGTGCACACTGAAGTGTTAGAATTTGTCCACATGGAGGTGTGCACACTGAACTGTTAGAATGAGTGTGTCCACATGGAGGTGTGCACACTGAACTGTTAGAATGAGTGTGCCCACATGGAGGTGTGCAGACTGAACTGTTAGATTGAGTGTGCCCACATGGAATTGTGCACACTGAACTGTTAGAATGAGTGTGCCTACATGGAGGTGTGCACATTGAACTGTTAGAATGAGTGTGCCCACATGGAGGTGTGCACACTGAACTGTTAGAATGAGTGTTTCCACAAGAAGGTGTGCACACTGAACTATTAGAATGAGTGTGCCCACATGGAGGTGTGCACACTGAACTTTTAGAATGAGTGTGCCCACATGGAGGTGTGCACACTGAACTGTTAGCATGAGTGTGTCCACATGGAGGTGTGCACACTCAACTGTTAGAATGAGTGTGTCCACATGGAGGTGTGCACACTGAACTGTTAGAATGAGTGTGTCCACATGGAGTTGTGCACACTGAACTGTTAGAATTAGTGTATCCCTGTGGAGATGTGCACACTGAACTGTTAGAATGAGTGTGTCCACATGGAGGTGTGCACACTGAACTGTTAGAATATGTCCACATGGAGGTGTGCACACTGTATTGTTAGAATAAGTGTGTCCACATGGAGTTGTGCACACTGAACTGTTAGAATGACTGTGTCCACATGAAGCTGTGCACACTGAACTGTTAGAATGAGTGTGCCCACATGTAGTTGTGCACATGAACTGTTAGAATGAGTGTGCCCACATGGAGGTGTGCACACTGAACTGTTAGAATGAGTGTGCCCACATGGAGGTGTGCACACTGAACTGTTAGAATGAGTGTGTCCACATGGAGGTGTGCACACTGAATTCTTAGAATGAGTGTGTCCACATGGAGGTGTGCACACTGAACTGTTAGAATGAGTGTGTCCACATGGAGGTGTGCACACTGAACTGTTAGAATATGTCAACATGGAGGTGTGCACACTGTATTGTTAGAATGAGTGTGTCCGAATGGAGTTGTGCACACTGAAGTGTTAGAATGACTGTGTCCACATGAAGGTGTGCACACTGAACTGTTAGAATGAGTGTGTCCACATGGAGGTGTGCTCACTGAACTGTTAGAATGAGTGTGTCCACATGGAGGTGTGCACACTGAACTTTTAGAATGAGTGTGTCCCTGTGGAGTTGTGCACACTGTACTGTTAGAATATGTCAACATGGAGGTGTGCACACTGTATTGTGTCCGAATGGAGGTGTGAACACTGAACTGTTAGAATGAGTGTGTCCACATGGAGGTGTGCACACTGAACTGTTAGAATGAGTGTGTCCACATAGAGTTGTGCACACTGAACTGTTAGAATGAGTGTGCCCACATGGAGGTGTGCAGACTGAACTGTTAGAATGAGTGTGCCCACATGGAGGTGTGCACACTGAACTGTTAGAATGAGTATGTCCACATGGAGTTGTGCACACTGAACTGTTAGAATGAGTGTGCCCACATGGAGGTGTGCAGACTGAACTGTTAGAATGAGTGTGCCCACATGGAGGTGTGCACACTGAACTGTTAGAATGAGTGTGCCCACATGGAGGTGTGAACACTGAACTGTTAGAATGAGTGTGCCCACATGGAGGTGTGCACACTGAACTGTTAGAATGAGTGTGCCCACATGGAGGTGAGCACACTGAACTGTGAGAATGAGTGTGTCCACATGGAGGTGTGCACACTGAACTGTTAGAATGAGTGTGTCCCTGTGGAGGTGTGCACACTGAAATGTTAGAATGAGTGTGTCCACATGGAGGTGTGCACACTGAACTGTTAGAATGAGTGTGCCCACATGTAGTTGTGCACATGAACTGTTAGAATGACTGTGTCCCTGTGGAGGTGTGCACACTGAACTGTTAGAATGACTGTGTCCACATGAAGGTGTGCACACTGAACTGTTAGAATGAGTGTGTCCACATGGAGGTGTGCTCACTGAACTGTTAGAATGAGTGTGTCCACATGGAGGTGTGCACACTGAACTTTTAGAATGAGTGTGACCCTGTGGAGTTGTGCACACTGTACTGTTAGAATATGTCAACATGGAGGTGTGCACACTGTATTGTGTCCGAATGGAGGTGTGAACACTGAACTGTTAGAATGAGTGTGTCCACATGGAGGTGTGCACACTGAACTGTTAGAATGAGTGTGTCCACATGGAGTTGTGCACACTGAACTGTTAGAATGAGTGTGCCCACATGGAGGTGTGCAGACTGAACTGTTAGAATGAGTGTGCCCACATGGAGGTGTGCACACTGAACTGTTAGAATGAGTATGTCCACATGGAGTTGTGCACACTGAACTGTTAGAATGAGTGTGCCCACATGGAGGTGTGCAGACTGAACTGTTAGAATGAGTGTGCCCACATGGAGGTGTGCACACTGAACTGTTAGAATGAGTGTGCCCACATGGAGGTGTGAACACTGAACTGTTAGAATGAGTGTGCCCACATGGAGGTGTGCACACTGAACTGTTAGAATGAGTGTGCCCACATGGAGGTGAGCACACTGAACTGTGAGAATGAGTGTGTCCACATGGAGGAGTGCACACTGAACTGTTAGAATGAGTGTGTCCCTGTGGAGGTGTGCACACTGAAATGTTAGAATGAGTGTGTCCACATGGAGGTGTGCACACTGAACTGTTAGAATGAGTGTGTCCACATGGAGGTGTGCACACTGAACTGTTAGAATGAGTGTGTCCACATGGAGGTGTGCACACCTAACTGTTAGAATGAGTGTGTCCACTTGGAGGTTGCACACTGAACTGTTAGAATGAGTGTGCACACATGGAGGTGTGCACACTGTACTGTTAGAATGAGTGTGCCCACATGGAGGTGTGCACACTGAACTGTTAGAATGAGTGTGTCCACATGGAGGTGTGCACACTGAACTGTTAGAATGAGTGTGCCCACATGGAGGTGTGAACACTGAACTGTTAGAATGAGTGTGCCCACATGGAGGTATGCACACTGAACTGTTAGAATGAGTGTGTCCACATGGAGGTGTGCACACTGAATTCTTAGAATGAGTGTGTCCACATGGAGGTGTGCACACTGAACTGTTAGAATGAGTGTGTCCACATGGAGGTGTGCACACTGAACTGTTAGAATATGTCAACATGGAGGTGTGCACACTGTATTGTTAGAATGAGTGTGTCCGAATGGAGTTGTGCACACTGAAGTGTTAGAATGACTGTGTCCACATGAAGGTGTGCACACTGAACTGTTAGAATGAGTGTGCCCACATGTAGTTGTGCACATGAACTGTTAGAATGACTGTGTCCCTGTGGAGGTGTGCACACTGAACTGTTAGAATGACTGTGTCCACATGAAGGTGTGCACACTGAACTGTTAGAATGAGTGTGTCCACATGGAGGTGTGCTCACTGAACTGTTAGAATGTGTGTGTCCACATGGAGGTGTGCACACTGAACTGTTAGAATGAGTGTGCCCACATGGAAGTGTGCACAATGAACTGTTTGAATGAGTGTGCCCACATGGAAGTGTGCACACTGAACTGTTGGAATGAGTGTGCCCACATGGAGGTGTGCACACTGAACTGTTAGGATGAGTGTGTCCAAATGGAGGTGTGCACTCTGAACTGTAAGAATGAGTGTGCCCACATGGAGGTGTGCAGACTGAACTGTTAGAATGAGTGTGCCCACATGGAGGTGTGCACACTGAACTGTTAGAATGAGTGTGCCCACATGGAGGTGTGCACACTGAACTGTTAGAATGAGTTTGTCCACATCGAGGTGTGCACACTGAACTGTTAGAATGAGTGTGTCCAAATGGAGGTGTGCACACTGAACTGTTAGAATGAGTGTGCCCACATGGAGGTGTGCACACTGAACTGTTAGAATCAGTGTGTCCCTGTGGAGGTGTGCACATTGAACTGTTAGAATGAGTGTGTCCACATGGAGGTGTGCACACTGAACTGTTAGAATGAGTGTGTCCACATGGAGGTGTGCACACTGAACTGTTAGAATGAGTGTGTCCACATGGAGTTGTGCACACTGAACTGTTAGAATGAGTGTATCCCTGTGGAGATGTGCACACTGAACTGTTAGAATGAGTGTGTCCACATGGAGGTGTGCACACTGAACTGTTAGAATGAGTGTGTCCACATGGAGGTGTGCACACTGAACTGTTAGAATGAGTGTGTCCAATGGAGTTGTTCACACTGAACTGTTAGAATGAGTGTGTCCACATGGAGGTGTGCACACTGAACTGTTAAAATGAGTGTGTACCTGTGGAGGTGTGCACACTGAAATGTTAGAATGAGTGTGTCCACATGGAGGTGTGCACACTGAACTGTTAGAATGAGTGTATCCCTGGGGAGATGTGCACACTGAACTGTTAGAATGAGTGTGTCCACATGGAGGTGTGCACACTGAACTGTTAGAATGAGTGTGTCCACATGGAGTTGTGCACACTGAACTGTTAAAATGAGTGTGTCCACATGGAGGTGTGCACACTGAACTGTTAGAATGAGTGTGTACCTGTGGAGGTGTGCACACTGAAATGTTAGAATGAGTGTGTCCACATGGAGGTCTGCACACTGAACTTTTAGAATGAGTGTGTCCACATGGAGGTGTGCACACTGAACTGTTAGAATATGTCCACATGGAGGTGTGCACACTTAACTGTTAGAATGAGTGTGTCCCTGTGGAGGTGTGCACACTGAACTGTTAGAATGAGTGTGTCCACATGGAGGTGTGCACACTGAACTGTTAGAATGAGTGTGCCCACATGGTGGTGTGCACACTGAACTGTTAGAATGAGTGTGTCCACATGGAGTTGTGCACACTGAACTGTTAGAATGAGTGTATCCCTGTGGAGATGTGCACACTGAACTGTTAGAATGACTGTGTCCACATGGAGGTGTGCACACTGAACTGTTAGAATGAGTGTGCCCACATGGAGGTGTGCACACTGAACTGTTAGAATGAGTGTGCCCACATGGAGGTGTGCACACTGAACTGTTAGAATGAGTGTGTCCACATCGAGGTGTGCACACTGAACTGTTAGAATGAGTGTGTCCAAATGGAGATGTGCACACTGAACTGTTAGAATGAGCGTGCCCACATGGAGGTGTGCACACTGAACTGTTAGAATCAGTGTGTCCCTGTGGAGGTGTGCACATTGAACTGTTAGAATGAGTGTGTCCACATGGAGGTGTGCACACTGAACTGTTAGAATGAGTGTGTCCACATGGAGGTGTGCACACTGAACTGTTAGAATGAGTGTGTCCAAATGGAGTTGTGCACAATGAACTGTTAGAATGAGTGTATCCCTGTGGAGATGTGCACACTGAACTGTTAGAATGAGTGTGTCCACATGGAGGTGTGCACAATGAACTGTTAGAATGAGTGTGTCCACATGGAGGTGTGCACACTGAACTGTTAGAATGAGTGTGTCCACATGGAGTTGTTCACACTGAACTGTTAGAATGAGTGTGTCCACATGGAGATGTGCACACTGAACTGTTAGAATGAGTGTGTACCTGTGGAGGTGTGCACACAGAAATGTTAGAATGAGTGTGTCCACATGGAGGTGTGCACACTGAACTGTTAGAATGAGTGTATCCCTGTGGAGATGTGCACACTGAACTGTTAGAATGAGTGTGTCCACATGGAGGTGTGCACACTGAACTGTTAGAATGAGTGTGTCCACATGGAGTTGTGCACACTGAACTGTTAAAATGAGTGTGTCCACATGGAGGTGTGCACACTGAACTGTTAGAATGAGTGTGTACCTGTGGAGGTGTGCTCACTGAAATGTTAGAATGAGTGTGTCCACATGGAGGTGTGCACACTGAACTTTTAGAATGAGTGTGTCCACATGGAGGTGAGCACACTGAACAGTTAGAATATGTCCACATGGAGGTGTGCACACTTAACTGTTAGAATGAGTGTGTCCCTGTGGAGGTGTGCACACTGAACTGTTAGAATGAGTGTGCCCACATGGAGGTGTGCACACTGAACTGTTACAATGAGTGTATCCCTGTGGAGATGTGCACACTGAACTGTTAGAATGAGTGTGTCCACATGGAGGTGTGTACACTGAACTGTTAGAATGTGTGTGTCCACATGGAGGTGTGCACACTGAACTGTTAGAATGAGTGTGTCCACATGCAGTTGTGCAAACTGAACTGTTACAATGAGTGTATCCCTGTGGAGATGTGCACACTGAACTGTTAGAATGATTGTGTCCACATGGAGGTGTGCACACTGAACTGTTAGAATGAGTGTGTCCACATGGAAGTGTGCACACTGAACTGTTAGAATGAGTGTGTCCACATGGAGTTGTGCACACTGAACTGTTACAATGAGTGTATCCCTGTAGAGATGTGCACACTGAACTGTTAGAATGAGTGTGTCCACATGGAGGTGTGCACACTGAACTGTTAGAATGAGTGTGTCCACATGGAGGTGTGCACACTGAACTGTTAGAATGAGTGTGTCCACATGGAGTTGTGCACACTGAACTGTTACAATGAGTGTATCCCTGTGGAGATGTGCACACTGAACTGTTAGAATGAGTGTGTCCACATGGAGGTGTGCACACTGAACTGTTAGAATGAGTGTGTCCACATGGAGGTGTGCACACTGAACTGTTAGAATGAGTGTGTCCACATGGATGTGTGCACACTGAACTGTTAGAATGAGTGTGTCCACATGGAGGTGTGCACACTGAGCTGTTAGAATGAGTGTGTCCCTGTGGAGGTGTGCACACTGAAATGTTAGAATGAGTGTGTCCACATGGAGGTGTGCACACTGAACTGTTAGAATGAGTGTGTCCACATGGAGGTGTGCACACTGAACTGTTAGAATATGTCCATATGGAGGTGTGCACACTGTACTGTTAGAATGAGTGTGTCCACATGGAGGTGTGCACACTGAACTGTTAGAATGAGTGTGTCCACATGGAGCTGTGCACACTGAACTGTTAGAATGAGTGTGTCCACATGGAGGTGTGCACATTGAAATGTTAGAATGAGTGTGCCCACATGGAGGTGTGCACACTGAACTGTTAGAATGAGTGTGCCCACATGGAGGTGAGCACACTGAACTGTTAGAATGAGTGTGCCCACATGGAGGTGTGCACACTGAACTGTTAGAATGAGTGTGCCCACATGGAGGTGTGCACACTGAACTGTTAGAATGAGTGTGTCCACTAGGAGGTGTGCACACTGAACTGTTAGAATGAGTGTGCCCATATGTAGGTGTGAACACAGAACTGTTAGAATGAGTGTGTCCACATGGAGGTGTGCACACTGAACTGTTAGAATGAGTGTGTCCACATGGAGGTGTGCACACTGAACTGTTAGAATGAGTGTGTCCACATGGAGGTGTGCACACTGAACTGTTAGAATGAGTGTGTCCCTGTGGAGGTGTGCACACTGAAATGTTAGAATGAGTGTGCCCACATGGAGTTGTGCACACTGAACTGTTAGAATGACTGTGTCCACATGAAGGTGTGCACACTGAACTGTTAGAATGAGTGTGCCCATATGGAGATGTGCACATGAACTGTTAGAATGACTGTGTCCACATAGAGGTGTGCACACTTAACTGTTAGAATGAGTGTGTCCACTTGGAGGTGTGCACACTGAACTGTTAGAATGAGTGTGTCCACATGGAGGTGTGCACACTGAACTGTTAGAATGACTGTGCCCACATGGAGGTGTGCACATTGAACTGTTAGAATGAGTGTTTCCCTGTGGAGGTGTGCACACTGCACTGTTAGCATGAGTGTGTCCACATGGAGGTGTGCACACTGAACTGTTAGAATGAGTGTGCCCACATGGAAGTGTGCACACTGAACTGTTTGAATGAGTGTGCCCACATGGAGGTGTGCACACTGAACTGTTAGAATGAGTGTGCCCACATGGAAGTGTGCACACTTAACTCTTAGAATGAGTGTGTCCACATGGACGTGTGCACACTGAACTGTTAGAATGAGTGTGCCCACATGGAGGTGTGCACACTGAACTGTTAGAATGAGTGTGCCCACATGGAGGTGTGCACACTGAACTGTTAGAATGAGTGTGTCCACATGGAGGTGTGCACACTGAACTGTTAGAATGAGTGTGTCCACATGGAGGTGTGCACACTGAACTGTTAGAATGAGTGTGTCCACATGGAGGTGTGCACACTGAACTGTTAGAATGAGTGTGTCCACTTGGAGGTGTGCACACTGAACTGTTAGAATGAGTGTGCCCACATGGAGGTGTGCACACTGAACTGTTAGAATGAGTGTGCCCACATGGAGGTGTGCAGACTGAACTGTTAGATTGAGTGTGCCCACATGGAATTGTGCACACTGAACTGTTAGAATGAGTGTGCCTACATGGAGGTGTGCACATTGAACTGTTAGAATGAGTGTGCCCACATGGAGGTGTGCACACTGAACTGTTAGAATGAGTGTTTCCACAAGAAGGTGTGCACACTGAACTATTAGAATGAGTGTGCCCACATGGAGGTGTGCACACTGAACTTTTAGAATGAGTGTGCCCACATGGAGGTGTGCACACTGAACTGTTAGCATGAGTGTGTCCACATGGAGGTGTGCACACTCAACTGTTAGAATGAGTGTGTCCACATGGAGGTGTGCACACTGAACTGTTAGAATGAGTGTGTCCACATGGAGTTGTGCACACTGAACTGTTAGAATTAGTGTATCCCTGTGGAGATGTGCACACTGAACTGTTAGAATGAGTGTGTCCACATGGAGGTGTGCACACTGAACTGTTAGAATATGTCCACATGGAGGTGTGCACACTGTATTGTTAGAATAAGTGTGTCCACATGGAGTTGTGCACACTGAACTGTTAGAATGACTGTGTCCACATGAAGCTGTGCACACTGAACTGTTAGAATGAGTGTGCCCACATGTAGTTGTGCACATGAACTGTTAGAATGAGTGTGCCCACATGGAGGTGTGCACACTGAACTGTTAGAATGAGTGTGCCCACATGGAGGTGTGCACACTGAACTGTTAGAATGAGTGTGTCCACATGGAGGTGTGAACACTGAATTCTTAGAATGAGTGTGTCCACATGGAGGTGTGCACACTGAACTGTTAGAATGAGTGTGTCCACATGGAGGTGTGCACACTGAACTGTTAGAATATGTCAACATGGAGGTGTGCACACTGTATTGTTAGAATGAGTGTGTCCGAATGGAGTTGTGCACACTGAAGTGTTAGAATGACTGTGTCCACATGAAGGTGTGCACACTGAACTGTTAGAATGAGTGTGCCCACATGTAGTTGTGCACATGAACTGTTAGAATGACTGTGTCCCTGTGGAGGTGTGCACACTGAACTGTTAGAATGAGTGTGTCCACATGGAGGTGTGCTCACTGAACTGTTAGAATGAGTGTGTCCACATGGAGGTGTGCACACTGAACTTTTAGAATGAGTGTGTCCCTGTGGAGTTGTGCACACTGTACTGTTAGAATGAGTGTGTCCACATGGAGGTGTGCACACTGAACTGTTAGAATGAGTGTGTCCACATGGAGTTGTGCACACTGAACTGTTAGAATGAGTGTGCCCACATGGAGGTGTGCAGACTGAACTGTTAGAATGAGTGTGCCCACATGGAGTTGTGCACACTGAACTGTTAGAATGAGTATGTCCTTATGGAGTTGTGCACACTGAACTGTTAGAATGAGTGTGCCCACATGGAGGTGTGCAGACTGAACTGTTAGAATGAGTGTGCCCACATGGAGGTGTGCACACTGAACTGTTAGAATGAGTGTGCCCACATGGAGGTGTGAACACTGAACTGTTAGAATGAGTGTGCCCACATGGAGGTGTGCACACTGAACTGTTAGAATGAGTGTGCCCACATGGAGGTGAGCACACTGAACTGTGAGAATGAGTGTGTCCACATGGAGGTGTGCACACTGAACTGTTAGAATGAGTGTGTCCCTGTGGAGGTGTGCACACTGAACTGTTAGAATGAGTGTGTCCACATGGAGGTGTGCACACTGAACTGTTAGAATGAGTGTGTCCACATGGAGGTGTGCACACTGAACTGTTAGAATGAGTGTGTCCACATGGAGGTGTGCACACCTAACTGTTAGAATGAGTGTGTCCACTTGGAGGTGTGCACACTGAACTGTTAGAATGAGTGTGCACACATGGAGGTGTGCACACTGTACTGTTAGAATGAGTGTGCCCACATGGAGGTGTGCACACTGAACTGTTAGAATGAGTGTGTCCACATGGAGGTGTGCACACTGAACTGTTAGAATGAGTGTGCCCACATGGAGGTGTGAACACTGAACTGTTAGAATGAGTGTGCCCACATGGAGGTATGCACACTGAACTGTTAGAATGAGTGTGTCCACATGGAGGTGTGCACACTGAATTCTTAGAATGAGTGTGTCCACATGGAGGTGTGCACACTGAACTGTTAGAATGAGTGTGTCCACATGGAGGTGTGCACACTGAACTGTTAGAATATGTCAACATGGAGGTGTGCACACTGTATTGTTAGAATGAGTGTGTCTGAATGGAGTTGTGCACACTGAAGTGTTAGAATGACTGTGTCCACATGAAGGTGTGCACACTGAACTGTTAGAATGAGTGTGCCCACATGTAGTTGTGCACATGAACTGTTAGAATGACTGTGTCCCTGTGGAGGTGTGCACACTGAACTGTTAGAATGACTGTGTCCACATGAAGGTGTGCACACTGAACTGTTAGAATGAGTGTGTCCACATGGAGGTGTGCTCACTGAACTGTTAGAATGTGTGTGTCCACATGGAGGTGTGCACACTGAACTGTTAGAATGAGTGTGCCCACATGGAAGTGTGCACACTGAACTGTTTGAATGAGTGTGCCCACATGGAAGTGTGCACACTGAACTGTTGGAATGAGTGTGCCCACATGGAGGTGTGCACACTGAACTGTTAGGATGAGTGTGTCCAAATAGAGGTGTGCACTCTGAACTGTTAGAATGAGTGTGCCCACATGGAGGTGTGCAGACTGAACTGTTAGAATGAGTGTGCCCACATGGAGGTGTGCACACTGAACTGTTAGAATGAGTGTGCCCACATGGAGGTGTGCACACTGAACTGTTAGAATGAGTGTGTCCACATCGAGGTGTGCACACTGAACTGTTAGAATGAGTGTGTCCAAATGGAGGTGTGCACACTGAACTGTTAGAATGAGTGTGCCCACATGGAGGTGTGCACACTGAACTGTTAGAATCAGTGTGTCCCTGTGGAGGTGTGCACATTGAACTGTTAGAATGAGTGTGTCCACATGGAGGTGTGCACACTGAACTGTTAGAATGAGTGTGTCCACATGGAGGTGTGCACACTGAACTGTTAGAATGAGTGTGTCCACATGGAGTTGTGCACACTGAACTGTTAGAATGAGTGTATCCCTGTGGAGATGTGCACACTGAACTGTTAGAATGAGTGTGTCCACATGGAGGTGTGCACACTGAACTGTTAGAATGAGTGTGTCCACATGGAGGTGTGCACACTGAACTGTTAGAATGAGTGTGTCCAATGGAGTTGTTCACACTGAACTGTTAGAATGAGTGTGTCCACATGGAGGTGTGCACACTGAACTGTTAAAATGAGTGTGTACCTGTGGAGGTGTGCACACTGAAATGTTAGAATGAGTGTGTCCACATGGAGGTGTGCACACTGAACTGTTAGAATGAGTGTATCCCTGTGGAGATGTGCACACTGAACTGTAAGAATGAGTGTGTCCACATGGAGGTGTGCACACTGAACTGTTAGAATGAGTGTGTCCACATGGAGGTGTGCACACTGAACTGTTAGAATGAGTGTGTCCACATGGAGTTGTGCACACTGAACTGTTAAAATGAGTGTGTCCACATGGAGGTGTGCACACTGAACTGTTAGAATGAGTGTGTACCTGTGGAGGTGTGCACACTGAAATGTTAGAATGAGTGTGTCCACATGGAGGTGTGCACACTGAACTTTTAGAATGAGTGTGTCCACATGGAGGTGTGCACACTGAACTGTTAGAATATGTCCACATGGAGGTGTGCACACTTAACTGTTAGAATGAGTGTGTCCCTGTGGAGGTGTTCACACTGAACTGTTAGAATGAGTGTGTCCACATGGAGGTGTGCACACTGAACTGTTAGAATAAGTGTGCCCACATGGTGGTGTGCACACTGAACTGTTAGAATGAGTGTGTCCACATGGAGTTGTGCACACTGAACTGTTAGAATGAGTGTATCCCTGTGGAGATGTGCACACTGAACTGTTAGAATGACTGTGTCCACATGGAGGTGTGCACACTGAACTGTTAGAATGAGTGTGCCCACATGGAGGTGTGCACACTGAACTGTTAGAATGAGTGTGCCCACATGGAGGTGTGCACACTGAACTGTTAGAATGAGTGTGTCCACATCGAGGTGTGCACACTGAACTGTTAGAATAAGTTTGTCCAAATGGAGATGTGCACACTGAACTGTTAGAATGAGTGTGTCCACATGGAGGTGTGCACACTGAACTGTTAGAATCAGTGTGTCCCGGTGGAGGTGTGCACATTGAACTGTTAGAATGAGTGTGTCCACATGGAGGTGTGCACACTGAACTGTTAGAATGAGTGTGTCCACATGGAGGTGTGCACACTGAACTGTTAGAATGAGTGTGTCCAAGTGGAGTTGTGCACAATGAACTGTTAGAATGAGTGTATCCCTGTGGAGATGTGCACACTGAACTGTTAGAATGAGTGTGTCCACATGGAGGTGTGCACAATGAACTGTTAGAATGAGTGTGTCCACATGGAGGTGTGCACACTGAACTGTTAGAATGAGTGTGTCCACATGGAGTTGTTCACACTGAACTGTTAGAATGAGTGTGTCCACATGGAGGTGTGCACACTGAACTGTTAGAATGAGTGTGTACCTGTGGAGGTGTGCACACAGAAATGTTAGAATGAGTGTGTCCACATGGAGGTGTGCACACTGAACTGTTAGAATGAGTGTATCCCTGTGGAGATGTGCACACTGAACTGTTAGAATGAGTGTGTCCACATGGAGGTGTGCACACTGAACTGTTAGAATGAGTGTGTCCACATGGAGGTGTGCACACTGAACTGTTAGAATGAGTGTGTCCAAGTGGAGTTGTGCACAATGAACTGTTAGAATGAGTGTATCCCTGTGGAGATGTGCACACTGAACTGTTAGAATGAGTGTGTCCACATGGAGGTGTGCACAATGAACTGTTAGAATGAGTGTGTCCACATGGAGGTGTGCACACTGAACTGTTAGAATGAGTGTGTCCACATGGAGTTGTTCACACTGAACTGTTAGAATGAGTGTGTCCACATGGAGGTGTGCACACTGAACTGTTAGAATGAGTGTGTACCTGTGGAGGTGTGCACACAGAAATGTTAGAATGAGTGTGTCCACATGGAGGTGTGCACACTGAACTGTTAGAATGAGTGTATCCCTGTGGAGATGTGCACATTAAACTGTTAGAATGAGTGTGTCCACATGGAGGTGTGCACACTGAACTGTTAGAATGAGTGTGTCCACATGGAGTTGTGCACACTGAACTGTTAAAATGAGTGTGTCCACATGGAGGTGTGCACACTGAACTGTTAGAATGAGTGTGTACCTGTGGAGGTGTGCTCACTGAAATGTTAGAATGAGTGTGTCCACATGGAGGTGTGCACACTGAACTTTTAGAATGAGTGTGTCCACATGGAGGTGAGCACACTGAACTGTTAGAATATGTCCACATGGAGGTGTGCACACTTAACTGTTAGAATGAGTGTGTCCCTGTGGAGGTGTGCACACTGAACTGTTAGAATGAGTGTGTCCACATGGAGGTGTGCACACTGAACTGTTAGAACGAGTGTGCCCACATGGTGGTGTGCACACTGAACTGTTAGAATGAGTGTGCCCACATGGAGGTGTGCACACTGAACTGTTACAATGAGTGTATCCCTGTGGAGATGTGCACACTGAACTGTTAGAATGAGTGTGTCCACATGGAGGTGTGCACACTGAACTGTTAGAATGAGTGTGTCCACATGGAGGTGTGCACACTGAACTGTTAGAATGAGTGTGTCTACATGCAGTTGTGCAAACTGAACTGTTACAATGAGTGTATCCCTGTGGAGATGTGCACACTGAACTGTTAGAATGAGTGTGTCCACATGGAGGTGTGCACACTGAACTGTTAGAATGAGTGTGTCCACATGGAAGTGTGCACACTGAACTGTTAGAATGAGTGTGTCCACATGGAGTTGTGCACACTGAACTGTTACAATGAGTGTATCCCTGTGGAGATGTGCACACTGAACTGTTAGAATGAGTGTGTCCACATGGAGGTGTGCACACTGAACTGTTAGAATGAGTGTGTCCACATGGAGGTGTGCACACTGAACTGTTAGAATGAGTGTGTCCACATGGAGTTGTGCACACTGAACTGTTACAATGAGTGTATCCCTGTGGAGATGTGCACACTGAACTGTTAGAATGAGTGTGTCCACATGGAGGTGTGCACACTGAACTGTTAGAATGAGTGTGTCCACATGGAGGTGTGCACACTGAACTGTTAGAATGAGTGTGTCCACATGGATGTGTGCACACTGAACTGTTAGAATGAGTGTGTCCACATGGAGGTGTGCACACTGAGCTGTTAGAATGAGTGTGTCCCTGTGGAGGTGTGCACACTGAAATGTTAGAATGAGTGTGTCCACATGGAGGTGTGCACACTGAACTGTTAGAATGAGTGTGTCCACATGGAGGTGTGCACACTGAACTGTTAGAATATGTCCATATGGAGGTGTGCACACTGTACTGTTAGAATGAGTGTGTCCACATGGAGGTGTGCACACTGAACTGTTAGAATGAGTGTGTCCACATGGAGCTGTGCACACTGAACTGTTAGAATGAGTGTGTCCACATGGAGGTGTGCACATTGAAATGTTAGAATGAGTGTGCCCACATGGAGGTGTGCACACTGAACTGTTAGAATGAGTGTGCCCACATGGAGGTGAGCACACTGAACTGTTAGAATGAGTGTGCCCACATGGAGGTGTGCACACTGAACTGTTAGAATGAGTGTGCCCACATGGAGGTGTGCACACTGAACTGTTAGAATGAGTGTGTCCACTAGGAGGTGTGCACACTGAACTGTTAGAATGAGTGTGCCCATATGTAGGTGTGAACACAGAACTGTTAGAATGAGTGTGTCCACATGGAGGTGTGCACACTGAACTGTTAGAATGAGTGTGTCCACATGGAGGTGTGCACACTGAACTGTTAGAATGAGTGTGTCCACATGGAGGTGTGCACACTGAACTGTTAGAATGAGTGTGTCCCTGTGGAGGTGTGCACACTGAAATGATAGAATGAGTGTGCCCACATGGAGTTGTGCACACTGAACTGTTAGAATGACTGTGTCCACATGAAGGTGTGCACACTGAACTTTTAGAATGAGTGTGCCCACATGGAGATGTGCACATGAACTGTTAGAATGACTGTGTCCACATAGAGGTGTGCACACTTAACTGTTAGAATGAGTGTGTCCACTTGGAGGTGTGCACACTGAACTGTTAGAATGAGTGTGTCCACATGGAGGTGTGCACACTGAACTGTTAGAATGACTGTGCCCACATGGAGGTGTGCACATTGAACTGTTAGAATGAGTGTTTCCCTGTGGAGGTGTGCACACTGCACTGTTAGCATGAGTGTGTCCACATGGAGGTGTGCAAACTGAACTGTTAGAATGTGTGTGTCCACATGGAGGTGTGCACACTGAACTGTTAGAATGAGTGTGCCCACATGGAAGTGTGCACACTGAACTGTTTGAATGAGTGTGCCCACATGGAGGTGTGCACACTGAACTGTTAGAATGAGTGTGCCCACATGGAAGTGTGCACACTGAACTCTTAGAATGAGTGTGTCCACATGGACGTGTGCACACTGAACTGTTAGAATGAGTGTGCCCACATGGAGGTGTGCACACTGAACTGTTAGAATGAGTGTGCCCACATGGAGGTGTGCACACTGAACTGTTAGAATGAGTGTGTCCACATGGAGGTGTGCACACTGAACTGTTAGAATGAGTGTGTCCACATGGAGGTGTGCACACTGAACTGTTAGAATGAGTGTGTCCACATGGAGGTGTGCACACTGAACTGTTAGAATGAGTGTGTCCACTTGGAGGTGTGCACACTGAACTGTTAGAATGAGTGTGCCCACATGGAGGTGTGCACACTGAACTGTTAGAATGAGTGTGCCCACATGGAGGTGTGAACAGTGAACTGTTAGAATGAGTGTGTCCACATGGAGGTGTGCACACTGAACTGTTAGAATGACTGTGCCCACATGGGGTTAGCACACTGAACTGTTAGAATGAGTGTGTCCCTGTGGAGGTGTGCAAACTGAACAGTTAGAATGAGTGTGTCCACATGGAGGTGTGCACACTGAACTGTTAGAATGAGTGTGCCCACATGGAGGTGTGCACAATGAACTGTTAGAATGAGTGTGCCCACATGGAGGTGTGCACACTGAACTGTTAGAATGAGTGTGTCCCTGTGGAGGTGTGCACACTGAAATGTTAGAATGAGTGTGTCCACATGGAGGTGTGCACACTGAAGTGTTAGAATTTGTCCACATGGAGGTGTGCACACTGAACTGTTAGAATGAGTGTGTCCACATGGAGGTGTGCACACTGAACTGTTAGAATGAGTGTGCCCACATGGAGGTGTGCAGACTGAACTGTTAGATTGAGTGTGCCCACATGGAGTTGTGCACACTGAACTGTTAGAATGAGTGTGCTCACATGGAGGTGTGCACACTGAACTGTTAGAATGAGTGTGCCCACATGGAGGTGTGCACACTGAACTGTTAGAATGAGTGTTTCCACAAGGAGGTGTGCACACTGAACTATTAGAATGAGTGTGCCCACATGGAGGTGTGCACACTGAACTTTTAGAATGAGTGTGCCCACATGGAGGTGTGCACACTGAACTGTTAGAATGAGTGTGTCCACATGGAGGTGTGCACACTGAACTGTTAGAATGAGTGTGTCCACATGGAGGTGTGCACACTGAACTGTTAGAATGAGTGTGTCCACATGGAGTTGTGCACACTGAACTTTTAGAATGAGTGTGTCCCTGTGGAGATGTGCACACTGAACTGTTAGAATATGTCCACATGGAGGTGTGCACACTGTATTGTTAGAATGAGTGTGTCCACATGGAGTTGTGCACACTGAACTGTTAGAATGACTGTGTCCACATGAAGCTGTGCACACTGAACTGTTAGAATGAGTGTGCCCACATGTAGTTGTGCACATGAACTGTTAGAATTAGTGTGCCTACATGGAGGTGTGCACACTGAACTGTTAAAATGAGTGTGCCCACATGGAGGTGTGCACACTGAACTGTTAGAATGAGTGTGCCCACATGGAGGTGTGCACACTGAACTGTTAGAATGAGTGTGTCCACATGGAGGTGTGCACACTGAACTGTTAGAATGAGTGTGCCCACATGGAAGTGTGCACACTGAACTGTTAGAATGAGTGTGCCCACATGGAGGTGTGAACACTGAACTGTTAGAATGTGTGTGCCCACACGGAGGTGTGCACACTGAACTGTTAGAATGAGTGTGCCCACATGGAGGTGTGCACACTGAACTGTTAGAATGAGTGTGTCCACATGGAGGTGTGCACACTGAACTGTTAGAATGAGTGTGCCCACATGGAGGTGTGCACACTGAACTGTTAGAATGAGTTTGTCCACATGGAGGTGTGCACACTGAACTGTTAGAATGAGTGTGTCCCTGTGGAGGTGTGCACACTGAAATGTTAGAATGAGTGTGTCCACATGGAGGTGTGCACACTGAACTGTTAGAATGAGTGTGTCCACATGGAGGTGTGCACACTGAACTGTTAGAATGAGTGTGTCCACATGGAGGTGTGCACACTGAACTGTTAGAATGAGTGTGTCCACTTGGAGGTGTGCACACTGATCTGTTAGAATGAGTGTGCCCACATGGAGGTGTGCACACTGAACTGTTAGAATGAGTGTTCCCACATGGAGGTGTGAACACTGAACTGTTAGAATGAGTGTGCCCACATGGGGTTAGCACACTGAACTGTTAGAATGAGTGTGTCCCTGTGGAGGTGTGCAAACAGAACAGTTAGAATGAGTGTGTCCACATGGAAGTGTGCACACTGAACTGTTAGAATGAGTGTGTCCAAATGGAGGTGTGCACACTCAACTGTTAGAATGAGTGTGTCCACATGGAGGTGTGCACACTGAACTCTTAGAATTAGTATATCCCTGTGGAGATGTGCACACTGAACTGTTAGAATGAGTGTGTCCACATGGAGGTGTGCACACTGAACTGTTAAAATGAGTGTGTCCACATGGAGGTGTGCACACTGAACTGTTAGAATGAGTGTGTCCACTTGGAGGTGTGCACACTGAACTGTTAGAATGAGTGTGCCCACATGGAGGTGTGCACACTGAACTGTTAGAATGAGTGTGTAAACATGGAGGTGTGCACACTGAACTGTTAGAATGAGTGTGTACACATGGAGGTGTGCACACTGAACTGTTAGAATGAGTGTGCCCACATGGAGTTGTGCACACTGAACTGTTAGAATGACTGTGTCCACATGAAGGTGTGCACACTGAACTGTTAGAATGAGTGTGCCCACATGGAGATGTGCACATGAACTGTTAGAATGACTGTGTCCACATAGAGGTGTGCACACTGAACTGTTAGAATGAGTGTGTCCACTTGGAGGTGTGCACACTGAACTGTTAGAATGAGTGTGTCCACATGGAGGTGTGCACACTGAACTGTTAGAATGACTGTGCCCACATGGAGGTGTGCACATTGAACTGTTAGAATGAGTGTTTCCCTGTGGAGGTGTGCACACTGCACTGTTAGCATGAGTGTGTCCACATGGAGGTGTGCACACTGTACTGTTAGAATGAGTGTGTCCACATGGAGTTGTGCACACTGAACTGTTAGAATGAGTGTGTCCACATGGAGGTGTGCACACTGAACTGTTAGAATGACTGTGTAGACATGGAGGTGTGCACACTGAACTGTTAGAATGAGTGTGTGACCCGTCCCGCGGGCCACGTTATTTGATGAGACCCGAGGAGGCACATCCTGAAAGATCAATGGGGGTGAGAGAGAAAGGAGACCAGGCGCGTAAAGGAAGACAAAGTCAGTCTGAGTTGCGTCAAGGTCTCGTTTATTGCAAGGGGAATCAGGTTTATATATGCTAGGAGCTAGGAGAAGTAGATAGGGGTATGGAAAGTTACTAGGAGGAAGTTAGGGTAAGGTAGGGTTCAGGAAAAGGTCTCTTTGTTCCAGGGCCTGATCAACGGACCATACAGCAAACCATTATGTTTCAGGGAGTAGATCAAAAGGTACATACTGTGGTTTTGTTGAAAAATGGTTGCTATTGAAACTGTTAACGGAAGATTGGGTACACTGCTTTTTCCCATGAGAATCAGTTAGGCTACTTGGCTCCTGACAAGTGTGCACACTGAACTGTTAGAATGAGTGTGCCCACATGGAGGTGTGCACACTGAACTGTTAGAATGAGTGTGTCCACATGGAGGTGTGCACACTGAACTGTTAGAATGAGTGTGCCCACATGGAGGTGTGCAGACTGAACTGTTAGAATGAGTGTGCCCACATGGAGGTGTGCACACTGAACTGTTAGAATGAGTGTGCCCACATGGAGGTGTGAACACTGAACTGTTAGAATGAGTGTGCCCACATGGAGGTGTGCACACTGAACTGTTAGAATGAGTGTGCCCACATCTAGGTGAGCACACTGAACTGTTAGAATGAGTGTGTCCACATGGAGGTGTGAACACTGAACTGTTAGAATGAGTGTGCCCACATGGAGGTGTGCACACTGAACTGTTAGAATGAGTGTGTCCACATGGAGTTGTGCACACTGAACTGTTAGAATGAGTGTGTCCCTGTGGAGGTGTGCACACTGAAATGTTAGAATGAGTGTGTCCATATGGAGGTGTGCACACTGAACTGTTAGAATGAGTGTGCCCACATGGAGGTGTGAACACTGAACTGTTAGAATTAGTGTGTCCACATGGAGGTGTGCACACTGAATTCTTAGAATGAGTGTGTCCACATGGAGGTGTGCACACTGAACTGTTAGAATGAGTGTGTCCACATGGAGGTGTGCACACTGAACTGTTAGAATGAGTGTGTCCCTGTGGAGGTGTGCACACTGAACTGTTAGAATGAGTGTGTCCACATGGAAGTGTGCACACTGAACTGTTAGAATGAGTGTGTCCACATGGAGGTGTGCACACTGAACTGTTAGAATGAGTGTGTCCCTGTGGAGGTGTGCACACTGAACTGTTAGAATGAGTGTGTCCACATGGAGGTGTGCACACTGAACTGTTAGAATGAGTGTGTCCCTGTGGAGGTGTGCACACTGAAATGTTAGAATGAGTGTGTCCACATGGAGGAGTGCACACTGAAGTGTTAGAATTTATCCACATGGAGGTGTGCACACTGAATTGTTAGAATGAGTGTGTCCACATGGAGGTGTGCACACTGAACTGTTAGAATGAGTGTGCCCACATGGAGGTGTGCAGACTGAACTGTTAGAATGAGTGTGCCCACATGGAGGTGTGCACACTGAACTGTTAGAATGAGTGTGCCCACATGGAGGTGTGCACACTGAACTGTTAGAATGAGTGTGTCCACATGGAGCTGTGCACACTGAACTGTTAGAATGAGTGTGTCCACATGGAGGTGTGCACACTGAAATGTTAGAATGAGTGTGCCCACATGGAGGTGTGCACACTGAACTGTAAGAATGAGTGTGCCCACATGGAGGTGTGAACAGTGAACTGTTAGAATGAGTGTGTCCCTGTGGAGGTGTGCACACTGAAATGTTAGAATGAGTGTGTCCATATGGAAGTGTGCACACTGAACTGTTAGAATGAGTGTGCCCACATGGAGGTGTGAACACTGAACTGTTAGAATTAGTGTGTCCACATGGAGGTGTGCACACTGAATTCTTAGAATGAGTGTGTCCACATGGAGGTGTGCACACTGAACTGTTAGAATGAGTGTGTCCACATGGAGGTGTGCACACTGAACTTTTAGAATGAGTGTGTCCCTGTGGAGTTGTGCACACTGTACTGTTAGAATGAGTGTGTCCACATGGAGGTGTGCACACTGAACTGTTAGAATGAGTGTGTCCACATGGAGGTGTGCACACTGAACTGTTAGAAAGACTGTGCCCACATGGGGTTAGCACACTGAACTGTTAGAATGAGTGTGTCCCTGTGGAGGTGTGCAAACTGAACTGTTAGAATGATTGTGTCCACATGGAAGTGTGCACACTGAACTGTTAGAATGAGTGTGTCCACATGGAGGTGTGCACATTGAACTGTTAGAATGAGTGTGCCCACATGGCGGTGTGCACACTGAACTGTTAGAATGAGTGTGTCCACATGGAGATTTGCACACTGAACTCTTAGAATGAGTGTGTCCACATGGAGGTGTGCACACTGAACTGTTAGAATGAGTGTGTCCACATGGAGGTGTGCACACTGAACTTTTAGAATGAGTGTGTCCCTGTGGAGTTGTGCACACTGTACTGTTAGAATGAGTGTGTCCACATGGAGGTGTGCACACTGAACTGTTAGAATGAGTGTGTCCACATGGAGGTGTGCACACTGAACTGTTAGAATGACTGTGCCCACATGGGGTTAGCACACTGAACTGTTAGAATGAGTGTGTCCCTGTGGAGGTGTGCACACTGAACTGTTAGAATGAGTGTGTCCACATGGAAGTGTGCACACTGAACTGTTAGAATGAGTGTGTCCACATGGAGGTGTGCACACTGAACTGTTAGAATGAGTGTGTCCCTGTGGAGGTGTGCACACTGAACTGTTAGAATGAGTGTGTCCACATGGAGGTGTGCACACTGAACTGTTAGAATGAGTGTGTCCCTGTGGAGGTGTGCACACTGAAATGTTAGAATGAGTGTGTCCACATGGAGGAGTGCACACTGAAGTGTTAGAATTTGTCCACATGGAGGTGTGCACACTGAATTGTTAGAATGAGTGTGTCCACATGGAGGTGTGCACACTGAACTGTTAGAATGAGTGTGCCCACATGGAGGTGTGCAGACTGAACTGTTAGAATGAGTGTGCCCACATGGAGGTGTGCACACTGAACTGTTAGAATGAGTGTGCCCACATGGAGGTGTGCACACTGAACTGTTAGAATGAGTGTGTCCACATGGAGCTGTGCACACTGAACTGTTAGAATGAGTGTGTCCACATGGAGGTGTGCACACTGAAATGTTAGAATGAGTGTGCCCACATGGAGGTGTGCACACTGAACTGTAAGAATGAGTGTGCCCACATGGAGTTGTGCACACTGAACTGTTAGAATGAGTGTGCCCACATGGAGGTGTGCACACTGAACTGTTAGAATGAGTGTGCCCACATGGAGGTGTGCACACTGAACTGTTAGAATGAGTGTGTCCACTAGGAGGTGTGCACACTGAACTGTTAGAATGAGTGTGCCCATATGGAGGTGTGCACACTGAACTGTTAGAATGAGTGTGCCCACATGGAGGTGTGCACACTGAACTGTTAGAATGAGCGTGTCCACATGGAGGTGTGCACACTGAACTGTTAGAATGAGTGTGTACACATGGAGGTGTGCACACTGAACTGTTAGAATGAGTGTGCCCACATGGAGTTGTGCACACTGAACTGTTAGAATGACTGTGTCCACATGAAGGTGTGCACACTGAACTGTTAGAATGAGTGTGCCCACATGGAGATGTGCACACTGAACTGTTAGAATGACTGTGTCCACATGGAGGTGTGCACACTGAACTGTTAGAATGAGTGTGTCCACTTGGAGGTGTGCACACTGAACTGTTAGAATGAGGGTGTCCACATGGAGGTGTGCACACTGAACTGTTAGAATGACTGTGCCCACATGGAGGTGTGCACATTGAACTGTTAGAATGAGTGTTTCCCTGTGGAGGTGTGCACACTGCACTGTTAGAATGAGTGTGTCCACATGGAGGTGTGCAAACTGAACTGTTACAATGAGTGTGCCCACATGGAGGTGTGCACACTGAAATGTTAGAATGAGTGTGCCCACATGGAGGTGTGCACACTGAACTGTTAGAATGAGTGTGCCCACATGGAGGTGTGCACACTGAACTGTTAGAATGAGTGTGTCCACATGGAGGTGTGCACACTGAACTGTTAGAATGAGTGTGTCCCTGTGGAGGTGTGCACACTTAACTGTTAGAATGAGTGTGTCCCTGTGGAGGTGTGCAAACTGAACAGTTAGAATGAGTGTGTCCACATGGAAGTGTGCACACTGAACTGTTAGAATGAGTGTGTCCACATGGAGGTGTGCACACTGAACTGTTAGAATGAGTGTGCCCACATGGAGGTGTGCACACTGAACTGTTAGAATGAGTGTGTCCACATGGATGTGTGCACACTGAACTGTTAGAATGAGTGTGTCCCTGTGGAGGTGTGCACACTGAAATGTTAGAATGAGTGTGTCCACATGGAGGTGTGCACACTGAAGTGTTAGAATTTGTCCACATGGAGGTGTGCACACTGAACTGTTAGAATGAGTGTGTCCACATGGAGGTGTGCACACTGAACTGTTAGAATGAGTGTGCCCACATGGAGGTGTGCAGACTGAACTGTTAGATTGAGTGTGCCCACATGGAATTGTGCACACTGAACTGTTAGAATGAGTGTGCCTACATGGAGGTGTGCACATTGAACTGTTAGAATGAGTGTGCCCACATGGAGGTGTGCACACTGAACTGTTAGAATGAGTGTTTCCACAAGAAGGTGTGCACACTGAACTATTAGAATGAGTGTGCCCACATGGAGGTGTGCACACTGAACTGTTAGAATGAGTGTGCCCACATGGAGGTGTGCACACTGAACTGTTAGCATGAGTGTGTCCACATGGAGGTGTGCACACTCAACTGTTAGAATGAGTGTGTCCACATGGAGGTGTGCACACTGAACTGTTAGAATGAGTGTGTCCACATGGAGTTGTGCACACTGAACTGTTAGAATTAGTGTATCCCTGTGGAGATGTGCACACTGAACTGTTAGAATGAGTGTGTCCACATGGAGGTGTGCACACTGAACTGTTAGAATATGTCCACATGGAGGTGTGCACACTGTATTGTTAGAATAAGTGTGTCCACATGGAGTTGTGCACACTGAACTGTTAGAATGAGTGTGTCCACATGGAGGTGTGCACACTGAACTGTTAGAATGTGTGTGTCCCTGTGGAGGTGTGCACACTGAAATGTTAGAATGAGTGTGTCCACATGGAGCTGTGCACACTGAACTGTTAGAATGAGTTTGTCCACATGGAGGTGTGCACACTGAACTGTTAGAATGAGTTTGTCCACATGGAGGTGTGCACACTGAACTGTTAGAATGAGTGTGTCCACATGGAGTTGTGCACACTGAACTGTTAGAATGAGTGTGTCCACTTGGAGGTGTGCACACTGAACTGTTAGACTGAGTGTGCCCACATGGAGGTGTGCACACTGAACTGTTAGAATGAGTGTGTCCACATGGAGGTGTGCAAACTGAACTGTTAGAATGAGTGTGTCCCTGTGGAGGTGTGCACACTGAAATGTTAGAATGAGTGTGTCCACATGGAGGTGTGCACACTGAACTGTTAGAATGAGTGTGTCCCTGTGGAGGTGTGCAAACTGAACAGTTAGAATGAGTGTTGCCACATGAAAGTGTGCACACTGAACTGTTAGAATGAGGGTGTCCACATGGAGGTGTGCACACTGAACTGTTAGAATGAGTGTGCCCACATGGAGGTGTGCACACTGAACTGTAAGAATGAGTGTGTCCACATGGAGGTGTGCACACTGAACTGTTAGAATGAGTGTGTCCCTGTGGAGGTGTGCACACTGAAATGTTAAAATGAGTGTGTCCACATGGAGGTGTGCACACTGAAGTGTTAGAATTTGTCCACATGGAGGTGTGCACACTGAACTGTTAGAATGAGTGTGTCCACATGGAGGTGTGCACACTGAACTGTTAGAATGAGTGTGCCCACATGGAGATGTGCACATGAACTGTTAGAATGACTGTGTCCACATGGAGGTGTGCACACTGAACTGTTAGAATGAGTGTGTCCACTTGGAGGTGTGCACACTGAACTGTTAGAATGAGTGTGTCCACATGGAGGTGTGCACACTGAACTGTTAGAATGACTGTGCCCACATGGAGGTGTGCACATTGAACTGTTAGAATGAGTGTTTCCCTGTGGAGGTGTGCACACTGCACTGTTAGAATGAGTGTGTCCACATGGAGGTGTGCAAACTGAACTGTTAGAATGAGTGTGCCCACATGGAGGTGTGCACACTGAAATGTTAGAATGAGTGTGCCCACATGGAGGTGTGCACACTGAACTGTTAGAATGAGTGTGCCCACATGGAGGTGTGCACACTGAACTGTTAGAATGAGTGTGTCCACATGGAGGTGTGCACACTGAACTGTTAGAATGAGTGTGTCCCTGTGGAGGTGTGCACACTGAAATGTTAGAATAAGTGTGTCCACATGGAGGTGTGCACACTGAACTGTTAGAATGAGTGTGTCCCTGTGGAGGTGTGCAAACTGAACAGTTAGAATGAGTGTGTCCACATGGAAGTGTGCACACTGAACTGTTAGAATGAGTGTGTCCACATGGATGTGTGCACACTGAACTGTTAAAATGAGTGTGTCCCTGTGGAGGTGTGCACACTGAAATGTTAGAATGAGTGTGTCCACATGGAGGTGTGCACACTGAAGTGTTAGAATTTGTCCACATGGAGGTGTGCACACTGAACTGTTAGAATGAGTGTGTCCACATGGAGGTGTGCACACTGAACTGTTAGAATGAGTGTGCCCACATGGAGGTGTGCAGACTGAACTGTTAGATTGAGTGTGCCCACATGGAATTGTGCACACTGAACTGTTAGAATGAGTGTGCCTACATGGAGGTGTGCACATTGAACTGTTAGAATGAGTGTGCCCACATGGAGGTGTGCACACTGAACTGTTAGAATGAGTGTTTCCACAAGAAGGTGTGCACACTGAACTATTAGAATGAGTGTGCCCACATGGAGGTGTGCACACTGAACTGTTAGAATGAGTGTGCCCACATGGAGGTGTGCACACTGAACTGTTAGCATGAGTGTGTCCACATGGAGGTGTGCACACTCAACTGTTAGAATGAGTGTGTCCACATGGAGGTGTGCACACTGAACTGTTAGAATGAGTGTGACCCTGTGGAGGTGTGCACACTGAAATGTTAAAATGAGTGTGTCCACATGGAGGTGTGCACACTGAAGTGTTAGAATTTGTCCACATGGAGGTGTGCACACTGAACTGTTAGAATGAGTGTGTCCACATGGAGGTGTGCACACTGAACTGTTAGAATGAGTGTGCCCACATGGAGATGTGCACATGAACTGTTAGAATGACTGTGTCCACATGGAGGTGTGCACACTGAACTGTTAGAATGAGTGTGTCCACTTGGAGGTGTGCACACTGAACTGTTAGAATGAGTGTGTCCACATGGAGGTGTGCACACTGAACTGTTAGAATGACTGTGCCCACATGGAGGTGTGCACATTGAACTGTTAGAATGAGTGTTTCCCTGTGGAGGTGTGCACACTGCACTGTTAGAATGAGTGTGTCCACATGGAGGTGTGCAAACTGAACTGTTAGAATGAGTGTGCCCACATGGAGGTGTGCACACTGAAATGTTAGAATGAGTGTGCCCACATGGAGGTGTGCACACTGAACTGTTAGAATGAGTGTGCCCACATGGAGGTGTGCACACTGAACTGTTAGAATGAGTGTGTCCACATGGAGGTGTGCACACTGAACTGTTAGAATGAGTGTGTCCCTGTGGAGGTGTGCACACTGAAATGTTAGAATAAGTGTGTCCACATGGAGGTGTGCACACTGAACTGTTAGAATGAGTGTGTCCCTGTGGAGGTGTGCAAACTGAACAGTTAGAATGAGTGTGTCCACATGGAAGTGTGCACACTGAACTGTTAGAATGAGTGTGTCCACATGGATGTGTGCACACTGAACTGTTAGAATGAGTGTGCCCACATGGAGGTGTGCAGACTGAACTGTTAGATTGAGTGTGCCCACATGGAATTGTGCACTCTGAACTGTTAGAATGAGTGTGCCTACATGGAGGTGTGCACATTGAACTGTTAGAATGAGTGTGCCCACATGGAGGTGTGCACACTGAACTGTTAGAATGAGTGTTTCCACAAGAAGGTGTGCACACTGAACTATTAGAATGAGTGTGCCCACATGGAGGTGTGCACACTGAACTGTTAGAATGAGTGTGCCCACATGGAGGTGTGCACACTGAACTGTTAGCATGAGTGTGTCCACATGGAGGTGTGCACACTCAACTGTTAGAATGAGTGTGTCCACATGGAGGTGTGCACACTGAACTGTTAGAATGAGTGTGTCCACATGGATTTGTGCACACTGAACTGTTAGAATTAGTGTATCCCTGTGGAGATGTGCACACTGAACTGTTAGAATGAGTGTGTCCACATGGAGGTGTGCACACTGAACTGTTAGAATGAGTGTGTCCACATGGAGGTGTGCACACTGAACTGTTAGAATGTGTGTGTCCCTGTGGAGGTGTGCACACTGAAATGTTAGAATGAGTGTGTCCACATGGAGCTGTGCACACTGAACTGTTAGAATGAGTTTGTCCACATGGAGGTGTGCACACTGAACTGTTAGAATGAGTGTGTCCACATGGAGTTGTGCACACTGAACTGTTAGAATGAGTGTGTCCACTTGGAGGTGTGCACACTGAACTGTTAGAATGAGTGTGCCCACATGGAGGTGTGCACACTGAACTGTTAGAATGAGTGTGTCCACATGGAGGTGTGCACACTGAACTGTTAGAATGAGTGTGTCCCTGTGGAGGTGTGCACACTGAAATGTTAGAATGAGTGTGTCCACATGGAGGTGTGCACACTGAACTGTTAGAATGAGTGTGTCCCTGTGGAGGTGTGCAAACTGAACAGTTAGAATGAGTGTGTCCACATGAAAGTGTGCACACTGAACTGGTAGAATGAGGGTGTCCACATGGAGGTGTGCACACTGAACTGTTAGAATGAGTGTGCCCACATGGAGGTGTGCACACTGAACTGTTAGAATGAGTGTGTCCACATGGAGGTGTGCACACTGAACTGTTAGAATGAGTGTGTCCCTGTGGAGGTGTGCACACTGAAATGTTAGAATGAGTGTGTCCACATGGAGGTGTGCACACTGAAGTGTTAGAATTTGTCCACATGGAGGTGTGCACACTGAACTGTTAGAATGAGTGTGTCCACATGGAGGTGTGCACACTGAACTGTTAGAATGAGTGTGCCCACATGGAGGTGTGCAGACTGAACTGTTAGATTGAGTGTGCCCACATGGAATTGTGCACACTGAACTGTTAGAATGAGTGTGCCCACATGGAGGTGTGCACATTGAACTGTTAGAATGAGTGTGCCCAAATGGAGGTGTGCACACTGAACTGTTAGAATGAGTGTTTCCACAAGGAGGTGTGCACACTGAACTATTAGAATGAGTGTGCCCACATGGAGGTGTGCACACTGAACTGTTAGAATGAGTGTGCCCACATGGAGGTGTGCACACTGAACTGTTAGAATGAGTGTGTCCACATGGAGGTGTGCACACTGAACTGTTAGAATGAGTGTGTCCACATGGAGTTGTGCACACTGAACTGTTAGAATTAGTGTATCCCTGTGGAGATGTGCACACTGAACTGTTAGAATGAGTGTGTCCACATGGAGGTGTGCACACTGAACTGTTAGAATATGTCCACATGGAGGTGTGCACACTGTATTGTTAGAATGAGTGTGTCCACATGGAGTTGTGCACACTGAACTGTTAGAATGACTGTGTCCACATGAAGCTGTGCACACTGAACTGTTAGAATGAGTGTGCCCACATGTAGTTGTGCACATGAACTGTTAGAATGAGTGTGCCCACATGGAGGTGTGCACACTGAACTGTCGAAATGAGTGTGCCCACATGGAGGTGTGCACACTGAACTGTTAGAATGAGTGTGTCCACATGGAGGTGTGCACACTGAACTGTTAGAATGTGTGTGTCCCTGTGGAGGTGTGCACACTGAAATGTTAGAATGAGTGTGTCCACATGGAGCTGTGCACACTGAACTGTTAGAATGAGTTTGTCCACATGGAGGTGTGCACACTGAACTGTTAGAATGAGTGTGTCCACATGGAGTTGTGCACACTGAACTGTTAGAATTAGTGTGTCCACTTGGAGGTGTGCACACTGAACTGTTAGAATGAGTGTGTCCACATGGAGGTGTGCACACTGAACTGTTAGAATGACTGTGCCTACATGGAGGTGTGCACATTGAACTGTTAGAATGAGTGTTTCCCTGTGGAGCTGTGCACACTGCACTGTTAGAATGAGTGTGTCCACATGGAGGTGTGCAAACTGAACTGTTAGAATGTGTGTGTCCACATGGAGGTGTGCACACTGTACTGTTAGAATGAGTGTACCCACATGGAAGTGTGCACACTGAACTGTTTGAATGAGTGTGCCCACATGGAGGTGTGCACACTGAACTGTTAGAATGAGTGTGCCCACATGGAGGTGTGCACACTGAACTGTTAGAATGAGTGTGTCCACATGGAGGTGTGCACACTGAACTGTTAGAATGAGTGTGCCCACATGGAGGTGTGCACACTGAACTGTTAGAATGAGTGTGCCCACATGGAGGTGTGCACACTGAACTGTTAGAATGAGTGTGCCCACATGGAGGTGTGCACACTGAACTGTTAGAATGAGTGTGCCCACATGGAGGTGTGAACACTGAACTGTTAGAATGAGTGTGTCCACATGGAGGTGTGCACACTGAACTGTTAGAATGAGTGTGCCCACATGGAGGTGTGCACACTGAACTGTTAGAATGAGTGTGCCCACATGGAGGTGTGCACACTGAACTGTTAGAATGAGTGTGCCCACATGGAGATGTGCACACTGAACTGTTAGAATGAGTGTGTCCACATGGAGGTGTGCACACTGAACTGTTAGAATGTGTGTGTCCCTGTGGAGGTGTGCACACTGAAATGTTAGAATGAGTGTGTCCACATGGAGCTGTGCACACTGAACTGTTAGAATGAGTTTGTCCACATGGAGGTGTGCACACTGAACTGTTAGAATGAGTGTGTCCACATGGAGTTGTGCACACTGAACTGTTAGAATTAGTGTGTCCACTTGGAGGTGTGCACACTGAACTGTTAGAATGAGTGTGTCCACATGGAGGTGTGCACACTGAACTGTTAGAATGACTGTGCCTACATGGAGGTGTGCACATTGAACTGTTAGAATGAGTGTTTCCCTGTGGAGCTGTGCACACTGCACTGTTAGAATGAGTGTGTCCACATGGAGGTGTGCAAACTGAACTGTTAGAATGTGTGTGTCCACATGGAGGTGTGCACACTGTACTGTTAGAATGAGTGTACCCACATGGAAGTGTGCACACTGAACTGTTTGAATGAGTGTGCCCACATGGAGGTGTGCACACTGAACTGTTAGAATGAGTGTGCCCACATGGAGGTGTGCACACTGAACTGTTAGAATGAGTGTGTCCACATGGAGGTGTGCACACTGAACTGTTAGAATGAGTGTGCCCACATGGAGGTGTGCACACTGAACTGTTAGAATGAGTGTGCCCACATGGAGGTGTGCACACTGAACTGTTAGAATGAGTGTGCCCACATGGAGGTGTGCACACTGAACTGTTAGAATGAGTGTGCCCACATGGAGGTGTGAACACTGAACTGTTAGAATGAGTGTGTCCACATGGAGGTGTGCACACTGAACTGTTAGAATGAGTGTGCCCACATGGAGGTGTGCACACTGAACTGTTAGAATGAGTGTGCCCACATGGAGGTGTGCACACTGAACTGTTAGAATGAGTGTGCCCACATGGAGATGTGCACACTGAACTGTTAGAATGAGTGTGCCCACATGGAGGTGTGAACACTGAACTGTTAGAATGAGTGTGCCCACATGGAGATGTGCACACTGAACTGTTAGAATGAGTGTGCCCACATGGAGGTGTGCACACTGAACTGTTAGAATGAGTGTGTCTACATGGAGGTGTGCACACTGAACTTTTAGAATGAGTGTGTCCCTGTGGAGGTGTGCACACTGTACTGTTAGAATGAGTGTGTCCACATGGAGGTGTGCACACTGAACTGTTAAAATGACTGTGCCCACATGGGGTTAGCACACTGAACTGTAAGAATGAGTGTGTACCTGTGGAGGTGTGCAAACTGAACAGTTAGAATGAGTGTGTCCACATGGAAGTGTGCACACTGAACTGTTAGAATGAGTGTGTCCACATGGAGGTGTGCACACTCAACTGTTAGAATGAGTGTGTCCACATGGAGGTGTGCACACTGAACTCTTAGAATTAGTGTATCCCTGAGGAGATGTGCACACTGAACTGTTAGAATGAGTGTGTCCACATGGAGGTGTGCACACTGAAGTGTTAGAATGAGTGTGTCCACATGGAGGTGTGCACACTGAACTGTTAGAATGAGTGTGTCCACTTGGAGGTGTGCACACTGAACTGTTAGAACGAGTGTGCCCACATGGAGGTGTGCACACTGAACTGTTAGAATGAGTGTGCCCACATGGAGGTGTGAACACTGAACTGTTTGAATGAGTGTGCCCACATGGAGGTGTGCACACTGAACTGTTAGAATGAGTGTGTCCACATGGAGGTGTGCACACTGAACTGTTAGAATGAGTGTACCCACATGGAGGTGTGCACACTGAACTGTTAGAATCAGTGTGCCCACATGGAAGTGTGCACACTGAACTGTTAGAATGAGTGTGCCCACATGGAGGTGTGCACACTGAACTGTTAGAATGAGTGTGCCCACATGGAGTTGTGCAGACTGAACTGTTAGAATGAGTGTGCCCACATGGAGGTGTGCACACAGAACTGTTAGAATGAGTGTGCCCACATGGAGGTGTGCACACTGAACTGTTAGAATGAGTGTGTCCACATGGAGGTGTGCACACTGAACTGTTAGAATGAGTGTGTCCATGTCGAGGTGTGCACACTGAAATGTTAGAATGAGTGTGTCCACATGGAGGTGTGCACACTGAAGTGTTAGAATTTGTCCACATGGAGGTGTGCACACTGAACTGTTAGAATGAGTGTGTCCACATGGAGGTGTGCACACTGAACTGTTAGAATGAGTGTGTCCACATGGAGGTGTGCACACTGAACTGTTAGAATGAGTGTGTCCACTTGGAGGTGTGCACACTGAACTGTTAGAATGAGTGTGCCCACATGGAGGTGTGAACACTGAACTGTTAGAATGAGTGTGCCCACATGGAGGTGTGCACACTGAACTGTTAGAATGAGTGTGTCCACATGGAGGTGTGCACACTGAACTGTTAGAATGAGTGTGTCCATGTCGAGGTGTGCACACTGAAATGTTAGAATGAGTGTGTCCACATGGAGGTGTGCACACTGAAGTGTTAGAATTTGTCCACATGGAGGTGTACACACTGAACTGTTAGAATGAGTGTGTCCACATGGAGGTGTGCACACTGAACTGTTAGAATGAGTGTGTCCACATGGATGTGTGCAGACTGAACTGTTAGAATGAGTGTGCCCACATGGTGGTGTGCACACTGAACTGTTAGAATGAGTGTGCCCACATGGAGGTGTGCACACTGAACTGTTAGAATGAGTGTTTCCACAAGGAGGTGTGCACAATGAACTATTAGAGTGAGTGTGCCCACATGGAGGTGTGCACACTGAACTGTTAGAATGAGTGTGCCCACATGGAGGTGTGCACACTGAACTGTTAGAATGAGTGTGTCCACATGGAGGTGTGCACACTCAACTGTTAGAATGAGTGTGTCCACATGGAGGTGTGCACACTGAACTGTTAGAATTAGTGTATCCCTGTGGAGAAGTGCACACTGAACTCTTAGAATGAGTGTGTCCACATGGAGGTGTGCACACTGAACTGTTAGAATGAGTGTGTCCACATGGAGGTGTGCACACTGAACTGTTAGAATGTGTGTGTCCACATGGAGGTGTGCACACTGTACTGTTAGAATGAGTGTACCCACATGGAAGTGTGCACACTGAACTGTTTGAATGAGTGTGTCCACATGGAGGTGTGCACACTGAACTGTTAGAATGACTGTGCCTACATGGAGGTGTGCACATTGAACTGTTAGAATGAGTGTTTCCCTGTAGAGCTGTGCACACTGCACTGTTACAATGAGTGTGTCCACATGGAGGTGTGCAAACTGAACTGTTAGAATGTGTGTGTCCACATGGAGGTGTGCACACTGTACTGTTAGAATGAGTGTACCCACATGGAAGTGTGCACACTGAACTGTTTGAATGAGTGTGCCCACATGGAGGTGTGCACACTGAACTGTTAGAATGAGTGTGCCCACATGGAGGTGTGCACACTGAACTGTTAGAATGAGTGTGTCCACATGGAGGTGTGCACACTGAACTGTTAGAATGAGTGTGCCCACATGGAGGTGTGCACACTGAACTGTTAGAATGAGTGTGCCCACATGGAGGTGTGCACACTGAACTGTTAGAATGAGTGTGCCCACATGGAGGTGTGCACACTGAACTGTTAGAATGAGTGTGCCCACATGGAGGTGTGAACACTGAACTGTTAGAATGAGTGTGTCCACATGGAGGTGTGCACACTGAACTGTTAGAATGAGTGTGCCCACATGGAGGTGTGCACACTGAACTGTTAGAATGAGTGTGCCCACATGGAGGTGTGCACACTGAACTGTTAGAATGAGTGTGCCCACATGGAGATGTGCACACTGAACTGTTAGAATGAGTGTGCCCACATGGAGGTGTGAACACTGAACTGTTAGAATGAGTGTGCCCACATGGAGATGTGCACACTGAACTGTTAGAATGAGTGTGCCCACATGGAGGTGTGCACACTGAACTGTTAGAATGAGTGTGTCCACATGGAGGTGTGCACACTGAACTTTTAGAATGAGTGTGTCCCTGTGGAGGTGTGCACACTGTACTGTTAGAATGAGTGTGGCCACATGGAGGTGTGCACACTGAACTGTTAGAATGAGTGTGTCCACATGGAGGTGTGCACACTGAACTGTTAGAATGACTGTGCCCACATGGGGTTAGCACACTGAACTGTAAGAATGAGTGTGTACCTGTGGAGGTGTGCAAACTGAACAGTTAGAATGAGTGTGTCCACATGGAAGTGTGCACACTGAACTGTTAGAATGAGTGTGTCCACATGGAGGTGTGCACACTCAACTGTTAGAATGAGTGTGTCCACATGGAGGTGTGCACACTGAACTCTTAGAATTAGTGTATCCCTGAGGAGATGTGCACACTGAACTGTTAGAATGAGTGTGTCCACATGGAGGTGTGCACACTGAACTGTTAGAATGAGTGTGTCCACATGGAGGTGTGCACACTGAACTGTTAGAATGAGTGTGTCCACTTGGAGGTGTGCACACTGAACTGTTAGAACGAGTGTGCCCACATGGAGGTGTGCACACTGAACTGTTAGAATGAGTGTGCCCACATGGAGGTGTGAACACTGAACTGTTTGAATGAGTGTGCCCACATGGAGGTGTGCACACTGAACTGTTAGAATGAGTGTGTCCACATGGAGGTGTGCACACTGAACTGTTAGAATGAGTGTACCCACATGGAGGTGTGCACACTGAACTGTTAGAATAAGTGTGCCCACATGGAAGTGTGCACACTGAACTGTTAGAATGAGTGTGCCCACATGGAGGTGTGCACACTGAACTGTTAGAATGAGTGTGCCCACATGGAGGTGTGCAGACTGAACTGTTAGAATGAGTGTGCCCACATGGAGGTGTGCACACAGAACTGTTAGAATGAGTGTGCCCACATGGAGGTGTGCACACTGAACTGTTAGAATGAGTGTGTCCACATGGAGGTGTGCACACTGAACTGTTAGAATGAGTGTGTCCATGTCGAGGTGTGCACACTGAAATGTTAGAATGAGTGTGTCCACATGGAGGTGTGCACACTGAAGTGTTAGAATTTGTCCACATGGAGGTGTGCACACTGAACTGTTAGAATGAGTGTGTCCACATGGAGGTGTGCACACTGAACTGTTAGAATGAGTGTGTCCACATGGAGGTGTGCACACTGAACTGTTAGAATGAGTGTGTCCACTTGGAGGTGTGCACACTGAACTGTTAGAATGAGTGTGCCCACATGGAGGTGTGAACACTGAACTGTTAGAATGAGTGTGCCCACATGGAGGTGTGCACACTGAACTGTTAGAATGAGTGTGTCCACATGGAGGTGTGCACACTGAACTGTTAGAATGAGTGTGTCCATGTCGAGGTGTGCACACTGAAATGTTAGAATGAGTGTGTCCACATGGAGGTGTGCACACTGAAGTGTTAGAATTTGTCCACATGGAGGTGTACACACTGAACTGTTAGAATGAGTGTGTCCACATGGAGGTGTGCACACTGAACTGTTAGAATGAGTGTGTCCACATGGATGTGTGCAGACTGAACTGTTAGAATGAGTGTGCCCACATGGAGGTGTGCACACTGAACTGTTAGAATGAGTGTGCCCACATGGAGGTGTGCACACTGAACTGTTAGAATGAGTGTTTCCACAAGGAGGTGTGCACAATGAACTATTAGAGTGAGTGTGCCCACATGGAGGTGTGCACACTGAACTGTTAGAATGAGTGTGCCCACATGGAGGTGTGCACACTGAACTGTTAGAATGAGTGTGTCCACATGGAGGTGTGCACACTCAACTGTTAGAATGAGTGTGTCCACATGGAGGTGTGCACACTGAACTGTTAGAATTAGTGTATCCCTGTGGAGAAGTGCACACTGAACTCTTAGAATGAGTGTGTCCACATAGAGGTGTGCACACTGAACTGTTAGAATGAGTGTGTCCACATGGAGGTGTGAACACTGAACTGTTAGAATATGTCCACATGGAGGTGTGCACACTGTATTGTTAGAATGAGTGTGTCCACATGGAGGTGTGCACACTGAACTGTTAGAATGAGTGTGTCCACATGGAGGTGTGCACACTGAACTGTGAGAATGACTGTGCCCACATGGAGGTGTGCACTTTGAACTGTTAGAATGAGTGTGTCCACATGGAGGTGTGCACACTGAACTGTTAGAATGAGTGTGTCCACATGGAGGTGTGCACACTGAACTGTTAGAATGAGTGTGTCCACATGGAGGTGTGCACACTGAACTGTTAGAATGAGTGTGCCCACATGGAAGTGTGCACACTGAACTGTTAGAATGAGTGTGTCCACATGGAGGTGTGCACACTGAACTGTTAGAATGAGTGTGCCCACATGGCAGTGTGCACACTGAACTGTTAGAGTGAGTGTGCCCACATAGGTGTGCACACAGAACTGTTAGAATGAGTGTGCCCACATGGAGGTGTGCACACTGAACTGTTAGAATGAGTGTGTCCACATGGAGGTGTGCACACTGAACTGTTAGAATGAGTGTGCCCACATGGAGGTGTGCACACTGAACTGTTAGAATGAGTGTGCCCACATGGAGGTGTGCACACTGAACTGTTAGAATGAGTGTGTCCACATGGAGGTGTGCACACTGAACTGTTAGAATGAGTGTGTTCCTGTGGAGGTGTGCACACTGAAATGTTAGAATGAGTGTGTCCACATGGAGGTGTGCACACTGAACTGTTAGAATGAGTGTGTCCACATGGAGGTGTGCACAGTGAACTGTTAGAATGAGTGTGTCCACATGGAGGTGTGCACACTGAACTGTTAGAATGAGTGTGTCCACTTGGAGGTGTGCACACTGAACTGTTAGAATGAGTGTGCCCACATGGAGGTGTGCACACTGAACTGTTAGAATGAGTGTGCCCACATGGAGGTGTGAACACTGAACTGTTAGAATGAGTGTGCCCACATGGAGGTGTGCACACTGAACTGTTAGAATGAGTGTGTCCACATGGAGGTGTGCACACTGAATTCTAAGAATGAGTGTGCCCACATGGAGGTGTGCACACTGAACTGTTAGAATGAGTGTGTCCACATGGAGGTGTGCACACTGAACTTTTAGAATGAGTGTGTCCCTGTGGAGGTGTGCACACTGTACTGTTAGAATGAGTGTGTCCACATGGAGGTGTGCACACTGAAATGTTAGAATGAGTGTGTCCACATGGAGGTGTGCACACTGAACTGTTAGAATGACTGTGCCCACATGGGGTTAGCACACTGAACTGTTAGAATGAGTGTGTCCCTGTGGAGGTGTGCAAACTGAACAGTTAGAATGAGTGTGTCCACATGGAAGTGTGCACACTGAACTGTTAGAATGAGTGTATCCACATGGAGGTGTGCACACTCAACAGTTAGAATGAGTGTGTCCACATGGAGGTGTGCACACTGAACTCTTAGAATTAGTATATCCCTGTGGAGATGTGCACACTGAACTGTTAGAATGAGTGTGTCCACATGGAGGTGTGCACACTGCACTGTTAGAATGAGTGTGTCCACATGGAGGTGTGCACACTGAACTGTTGGAATGAGTGTGTCCACTTGGAGGTGTGCACACTGAACTGTTAGAACGAGTGTGCCCACATGGAGGTGTGCACACTGAACTGTTAGAATGAGTGTGCCCACATGGAGGTGTGAACACTGAAATGTTTGAATGAGTGTGCCCACATGGAGGTGTGCACACTGAACTGTTAGAATGAGTGTGTCCACATGGAGGTGTGCACACTGAACTGTTAGAATGAGTGTACCCACATGGAGGTGTGCACACTGAACTGTTAGAATGAGTGTGCCCACATGGAGGTGTGCACACTGAACTGTTAGAATGAGTGTGCCCACATGGAGGTGTGCACACTGAACTGTTAGAATGAGTGTGACCACATGGAGGTGTGAACACTGAACTGTTAGAATGAGTGTGCCCACATGGAGGTGTGCACACAGAACTGTTAGAATGAGTGTGCCCACATGGAGGTGTGCACACTGAAGTGTTAGAATTTGTCCACATGGAGGTGTGCACACTGAACTGTTAGAATGAGTGTGTCCACATGGAGGTGTGCACACTGAAATGTTAGAATGAGTGTGCCCACATGGAGGTGTGAACACTGAACTGTTAGAATGAGTGTGCCCACATGGAGGTGTGCACACTGAACTGTTAGAATGAGTGTGTCCACATGGAGGTGTGCACACTGAATTCTTAGAATGAGTGTGTCCACATGGAGGTGTGCACACTGAACTGTTTGAATGAGTGTGTCCACATGGAGGTGTGCACACTGAACTTTTAGAATGAGTGTGTCCCTGTGGAGGTGTGCACACTGTACTGTTAGAATGAGTGTGACCACATGGACGTGTGCACACTGAACTGTTAGAATGAGTGTGTCCACATGGAGGTGTGCACACTGAACTGTTAGAATGACTGTGCCCACATGGGGTTAGCACACTGAACTGTTAGAATGAGTGTGTCCCTGTGGAGGTGTGCAAACTGAACAGTTAGAATGAGTGTGTCCACATGGAAGTGTGCACACTGAACTGTTAGAATGAGTGTGTCCACATGGAGGTGTGCACACTGAACTGTTAGAATGAGTGTGTCCCTGTGGAGGTGTGCACACTGAAATGTTAGAATGAGTGTGTCCACATGGAGGTGTGCACACTGAAGTGTTAGAATTTGTCCACATGGAGGTGTGCACACAGAACTGTTAGAATGAGTGTGTCCACATAGAGGTGTGCACACTGAACTGTTAGAATGAGTGTGCCCACATGGAGGTGTGCACACTGAACTGTTAGATTGAGTGTGCCCACATGGAGTTGTGCACACTGAACTGTTAGAATGAGTGTGCCCACATGGAGGTGTGCACACTGAACTGTTAGAATGAGTGTGCCCACATGGAGGTGTGCACACTGAACTGTTAGAATGAGTGTTTCCACAAGGAGGTGTGCACACTGAACTATTAGAATGAGTGTGCCCACATGGAGGTGTGCACACTGAACTGTTAGAATGAGTGTGCCCACATGGAGGTGTGCACACTGAACTGTTAGAATGAGTGTGTCCACATGGAGGTGTGCACACTCAACTGTTATAATGAGTGTGTCCACATGGAGGTGTGCACACTGAACTGTTAGAATGAGTGTGTCCACATGGAGGTGTGCACACTGAACTGTTAGAATATGTCCACATGGAGGTGTGCACACTGTATTGTTAGAATGAGTGTGTCCACATGGAGTTGTGCACACTGAACTGTTAGAATGACTGTGTCCACATGAAGGTGTGCACACTGAACTGTTAGAATGAGTGTGTCCACATGGAGGTGTGCACACTGAACTGTGAGAATGACTGTGCCCACATGGAGGTGTGCACTTTGAACTGTTAGAATGAGTGTGTCCACATGGAGGTGTGCACACTGAACTGTTAGAATGAGTGTGTCCACATGGAGGTGTGCACACTGAACTGTTAGAATGAGTGTGCCCACATGGAGGTGAGCACACTGAACTGTGAGAATGAGTGTGTCCACATGGAGGTGTGCACACTGAACTGTTAGAATGAGTGTGTCCCGGTGGAGGTGTGCACACTGAAATGTTAGAATGAGTGTGTCCACATGGAGGTGTGCACACTGAACTGTTAGAATGAGTGTGTCCACATGGAGGTGTGCACACTGAACTGTTAGAATGAGTGTGTCCACATGGAGTTGTGCACACTTAACTGTTAGAATGAGTGTGTCCACTTGGAGGTGTGCACACTGTACTGTTAGCATGAGTGTGCCCACATGAAGGTGTGAACACTGAACTGTTAGAATGAGTGTGCCCACATGGAGGTGTGCACACTGAACTGTTAGAATGAGTGTGCCCACATGGAGGTGTGCACACTGAACTGTTAGAATGAGTGTGTCCCTGTGGAGGTGTGCACACTGAAATGTTAGAATGAGTGTGTCCACATGGAGGTGTGCACACTGAAGTGTTAGAATTTGTCCACATGGAGGTGTGCACACTGAATTGTTAGAATGAGTGTGTCTACATGGAGGTGTGCACACTGAACTGTTAGAATGAGTGTGCCCACATGGATGTGTGCAGACTGAACTGTTAGAATGAGTGTGCCCACATGGAGGTGTGCACACTGAACTGTTAGAATGAGTGTGCCCACATGGAGGTGTGCACACTGAACTGTAAGAATGAGTGTGCCCACATGGAGGTGTGCACACTGAACTGTTAGAATGAGTGTGTCCACATGGAGGTGTGCACACTGAACTGTTAGAATGAGTGTGCCCACATGGAGGTGTGAACACTGAACTGTTAGAATGAGTGTGCCCACATGGAGGTATGCACACTGAACTGTTAGAATGAGTGTGTCCACATGGAGGTGTGCACACTGAATTCTTAGAATGAGTGTGTCCACATGGAGGTGTGCACACTGAACTGTTAGAATGAGTGTGTCCACATGGAGGTGTGCACACTGAACTGTTAGAATATGTCCACATGGAGGTGTGCACACTGTATTGTTAGAATGAGTGTGTCCACATGGAGTTGTGCACACTGAAGTGTTAGAATGACTGTGTCCACATGAAGGTGTGCACACTGAACTGTTAGAATGAGTGTGCCCACATGTAGTTGTGCACATGAAATGTTAGAATGACTGTGTACACTTGGAGGTGTGCACACTGAACTGTTAGAATGACTGTGCCCACATGGAGGTGTGCACTTTGAACTGTTAGAATGATTGTGTCCCTGTGGAGGTGTGCACAATGAACTGTTAGAATGTGTGTGTCCACATGGAGGTGTGCACACTGAACTGTTAGAATGAGTGTGTCCACATGGAGGTGTGCACACTGAACTGTTAGAAAGAATGTGCCCACATGGAGGTGTGCAGACTGAACTGTTAGAATGAGTGTGCCCACAAGGAGGTGAGCACACTGAAATGTTAGAATGAGTGTGCCCACATGGAGGTGTTCACACTGAACTGTTAGAATGAGTGTGCCCACATGGAGGTGTGCACACTGAACTGTTAGAATGAGTGTGTCCACATGGAGGTGTGCACACTGAACTGTTAGAATGAGTGTGTCCACATGGAGGTGTGCACACTGAACTGTTAGAATGAGTGTGTCCACATGGAGGTGTGCACACTGAACTGTTAGAATGAGTGTGCCCACATGGGGTTAGCACACTGAACTGTTAGAATGAGTGTGTCCACATGGAGGTGTGCACACTTAACTGTTAGAATGAGTGTATCCACTTGGAGGTGTGCACACTGTACTGTTAGCATGAGTGTGCCCACATGAAGGTGTGAACACTGAACTGTTAGAATGAGTGTGCCCACATGGAGGTGTGCACACTGAACTGTTAGAATGAGTGTGCCCACATGGAGGTGTGCACACTGAACTGTTAGAATGAGTGAGTCCCTGTGGAGGTGTGCACACTGAAATGTTAGAATGAGTGTGTCCACATGGAGGTGTGCACACTGAAGTGTTAGAATTTGTCCACATGGAGGTGTGCACACTGAATTGTTAGAATGAGTGTGTCCACATGGAGGTGTGCACACTGAACTGTTAGAATGAGTGTGCCCACATGGATGTGTGCAGACTGAACTGTTAGAATGAGTGTGCCCACATGGAAGTGTGCACACTGAACTGTTAGAATGAGTGTGCCCACATGGAGGTGTGCACACTGAACTGTTAGAATGAGTGTGCCCACATGGAGGTGTGCACACTGAACTGTTAGAATGAGTGTGTCCACATGGAGGTGTGCACACTGAACTGTTAGAATGAGTGTGCCCACATGGAGGTGTGAACACTGAACTGTTAGAATGAGTGTGCCCACATGGAGGTATGCACACTGAACTGTTAGAATGAGTGTGTCCACATGGAGGTGTGCACACTGAATTCACTGAACTGTTAGAATGAGTGTGTCCACATGGAGGTGTGCACACTGAATTCTTAGAATGAGTGTGTCCACATGGAGGTGTGCACACTGAACTGTTAGAATGAGTGTGTCCACATGGAGGTGTGCACACTGAACTGTTAGAATATGTCCACATGGAGGTGTGCACACTGTATTATTAGAATGAGTGTGTCCACATGGAGGTTGTGCACACTGAAGTGTTAGAATGACTGTGTCCACATGAAGGTGTGCACACTGAACTGTTAGAATGAGTGTGCCCACATGTAGTTGTGCACATGAACTGTTAGAATGACTGTGTACACTTGGAGGTGTGCACACTGAACTGTTAGAATGACTGTGCCCACATGGAGGTGTGCACTTTGAACTGTTAGAATGATTGTGTCCCTGTGGAGGTGTGCACAATGAACTGTTAGAATGTGTGTGTCCACATGGAGGTGTGCACACTGAACTGTTAGAATGAGTGTGTCCACATGGAGGTGTGCACACTGAACTGTTAGAAAGAATGTGCCCACATGGAGGTGTGCAGACTGAACTGTTAGAATGAGTGTGCCCACAAGGAGGTGAGCACACTGAAATGTTAGAATGAGTGTGCCCACATGGAGGTGTTCACACTGAACTGTTAGAATGAGTGTGCCCACATGGAGGTGTGCACACTGAACTGTTAGAATGAGTGTGTCCACATGGAGGTGTGCACACTGAACTGTTAGAATGAGTGTGTCCACATGGAGGTGTGCACACTGAACTGTTAGAATGAGTGTGTCCACATGGAGGTGTGCACACTGAACTGTTAGAATGAGTGTGCCCACATGGGGTTAGCACACTGAACTGTTAGAATGAGTGTGTCCACATGGAGGTGTGCACACTTAACTGTTAGAATGAGTGTATCCACTTGGAGGTGTGCACACTGTACTGTTAGCATGAGTGTGCCCACATGAAGGTGTGAACACTGAACTGTTAGAATGAGTGTGCCCACATGGAGGTGTGCACACTGAACTGTTAGAATGAGTGTGCCCACATGGAGGTGTGCACACTGAACTGTTAGAATGAGTGAGTCCCTGTGGAGGTGTGCACACTGAAATGTTAGAATGAGTGTGTCCACATGGAGGTGTGCACACTGAAGTGTTAGAATTTGTCCACATGGAGGTGTGCACACTGAATTGTTAGAATGAGTGTGTCCACATGGAGGTGTGCACACTGAACTGTTAGAATGAGTGTGCCCACATGGATGTGTGCAGACTGAACTGTTAGAATGAGTGTGCCCACATGGAGGTGTGCACACTGAACTGTTAGAATGAGTGTGCCCACATGGAGGTGTGCACACTGAACTGTTAGAATGAGTGTGCCCACATGGAGGTGTGCACACTGAACTGTTAGAATGAGTGTGTCCACATGGAGGTGTGCACACTGAACTGTTAGAATGAGTGTGCCCACATGGAGGTGTGAACACTGAACTGTTAGAATGAGTGTGCCCACATGGAGGTATGCACACTGAACTGTTAGAATGAGTGTGACCACATGGAGGTGTGCACACTGAATTCTTAGAATGAGTGTGTCCACATGGAGGTGTGCACACTGAACTGTTAGAATGAGTGTGTCCACATGGAGGTGTGCACACTGAACTGTTAGAATATGTCCACATGGAGGTGTGCACACTGTATTGTTAGAATGAGTGTGTCCACATGGAGTTGTGCACACTGAAGTGTTAGAATGACTGTGTCCACATGAAGGTGTGCACACTGAACTGTTAGAATGAGTGTGCCCACATGTAGTTGTGCACATGAACTGTTAGAATGACTGTGTACACTTGGAGGTGTGCACACTGAACTGTTAGAATGACTGTGCCCACATGGAGGTGTGCACTTTGAACTGTTAGAATGATTGTGTCCCTGTGGAGGTGTGCACACTGAACTGTTAGAATGTGTGTGTCCACATGGAGGTGTGCACACTGAACTGTTATAATGAGTGTGTCCACATGGAGGTGTGCACACTGAACTGTTAGAAAGAATGTGCCCACATGGAGGTGTGCAGACTGAACTGTTAGAATGAGTGTGCCCACAAGGAGGTGAGCACACTGAAATGTTAGAATGAGTGTGCCCACATGGAGGTGTTCACACTGAACTGTTAGAATGTGTGTGCCCACATGGAGGTGTGAACACTGAACTGTTAGAATGAGTGTGCCCACATGGAGGTGTGCACACTGAACTGTTAGAATGAGTGTGTCCACATGGAGGTGTGCACACTGAACTGTTAGAATGAGTGTGTCCACATGGAGGTGTGCACACTGAACTGTTAGAATGACTGTGCCCACATGGGGTTAGCACACTGAACTGTTAGAATGAGTGTGTCCCTGTGGAGGTGTGCAAACTGAACAGTTATAATGAGTGTGTCCACATGGAAGTGTGCACACTGAACTGTTAGAATGAGTGTGTCCACATGGAGGTGTGCACACTCAACTGTTAGAATGAGTGTGTCCACATGGAAGTGTGCACACTGAACTCTTAGAATTAGTGTATCCCTGTGGAGATGTGCACACTGAACTGTTAGAATGAGTGTGTGCACATGGAGGTGTGCACACTGAACTGTTAGAATGAGTGTGTCCACATGGAGGTGTGCACACTGAACTGTTAGAATGAGTGTGTCCACTTGGAGGTGTGCACACTGAACTGTTAGAACGAGTGTGCCCACATGGAGGTGTGCACACTGAACTGTTAGAATGAGTGTGCCCACATGGAGGTGTGCACTGTGAACTGTTTGAATGAGTGTTCCCACATGGAGGTGTGCACACTGAACTGTTAGAATGAGTGTGTCCACATGGAGGTGTGCACACTGAACTGTTAGAATGAGTGTACCCACATGGAGGTGTGCACACTGAACTGTTAGAATGAGTGTGCCCACATGGAGGTGTGCACACTGAACTGTTAGAATGAGTGTGCCCACATGGAGGTGTGCACACTGAACAGTTAGAATGAGTGTGCCCACATGGAGGTGTGAACACTGAACTGTTAGAATGAGTGTGCCCACATGGAGGTGTGCACACTGAACTGTTAGAATGAGTGTGCCCACATGGAGGTGTGCACACTGAACTGTTAGAATGAGTGTGTCCACACGGAGGTGTGCACACTGAACTGTTAGAATGAGTGTGTCCATGTCGAGGTGTGCACACTGAAATGTTAGAATGAGTGTGTCCACATGGAGGTGTGCACACTGAAGTGTTAGAATTTGTCCACATGGAGTTGTGCACACTGAACTGTTAGAATGAGTGTGTCCACATGGAGGTGTGCACACTGAACTGTTAGAATGAGTGTGTCCACATGGAGGTGTGCACACTGAACTGTTAGAATGAGTGTGTCCACTTGGAGGTGTGCACACTGAACTTTTAGAATGAGTGTGCCCACATGGAGGTGTGAACCCTGAACTGTTAGAATGAGTGTGCCCACATGGAGGTGTGCACACTGAACTGTTAGAATGAGTGTGTCCACATGGAGGTGTGCACACTGAATTCTTAGAATGAGTGTGTCCACATGGAGGTGTGCACACTGAACTGTTTGAATGAGTGTGTCCACATGGAGGTGTGCACACTGAACTATTAGAATGAGTGTGTCCCTGTGGAGGTGTGCACACTGTACTGTTAGAATGAGTGTGACCACATGGAGGTGTGCACACTGAACTGTTAGAATGAGTGTGTCCACATGGAGGTGTGCACACTGAACTGTTAGAATGACTGTGCCCACATGGGGTTAGCACACTGAACTGTTAGAATGAGTGTGTCCCTGTGGAGGTGTGCAAACTGAACAGTTATAATGAGTGTGTCCACATGGAAGTGTGCACACTGAACTGTTAGAATGAGTGTGTCCACATGGAGGTGTGCACACTGAACTGTTAGAATGAGTGTGTCCCTGTGGAGGTGTGCACACTGAAATGTTAGAATGAGTGTGTCCACATGGAGGTGTGCACACTGAAGTGTTAGAATTTGTCCACATGGAGGTGTGCACACAGAACTGTTAGAATGAGTGTGTCCACATGGAGGTGTGCACACTGAACTGTTAGAATGAGTGTGCCCTCATGGAGGTGTGCAGACTGAACTGTTAGATTGAGTGTGCCCACATGGAGTTGTGCACACTGAACTGTTAGAATGAGTGTGCCCACATGGAGGTGTGCACACTGAACTGTTAGAATGAGTGTGCCCACATGGAGGTGTGCACACTGAACTGTTAGAATGAGTGTTTCCACAAGGAGGTGTGCACACTGAACTATTAGAATGAGTGTGCCCACATGGAGGTGTGCACACTGAACTGTTAGAATGAGTGTGCCCACATGGAGGTGTGCACACTGAACTGTTAGAATGAGTGTGTCCACATGGAGGTGTGCACACTCAACTGTTAGAATGAGTGTGTCCACATGGAGGTGTGCACACTGAACTGTTAGAATGAGTGTGTCCACATGGAGTTGTGCACACTGAACTGTTAGAATTAGTGTATCCCTGTGGAGATGTGCACACTGAACTCTTAGAATGAGTGTGTCCACATGGAGGTGTGCACACTGAACTGTTAGAATGAGTGTGTCCACATGGAGGTGTGCACACTGAACTGTTAGAATATGTCCACATGGAGGTGTGCACACTGTATTGTTAGAATGAGTGTGTCCACATGGAGTTGTGCACACTGAACTGTTAGAATGACTGTGTCCACATGAAGGTGTGCACACTGAACTGTTAGAATGAGTGTGCCCACATGTAGTTGTTCACATGAACTGTTAGAATGACTGTGTACACATGGAGGTGTGCACACTGAACTGTTAGAATGACTGTGCCCACATGGAGGTGTGCACTTTGAACTGTTAGAATGACTGTGTCCCTGTGGAGGTGTGCACACTGAACTGTTAGAATGTGTGTGTCCACATGGAGGTGTGCACACTGAACTGTTAGAATGAGTGTGTCCACATGGAGGTGTGCACACTGAACTGTTAGAATGTGTGTGTCCACATGGAGGTGTGCACACTGAACTGTTAGAATGAGTGTGCCCACATGGAAGTGTGCACCCTGAACTGTTAGAATGAATGTGCCCACATGGAGGTGTGCACACTGAACTGTTAGAATGAGTGTGCCCACATGGAAGTGTGAACACTGAACTGTTAGAATGAGTGTGCCCACATGGAGGTGTGCACACAGAACTGTTAGAATGAGTGTGTCCACATGGAGGTGTGCACACTGAACTGTTAGAATGAGTGTGCCCACATGGAGGTGTGCAGACTGAACTGTTAGAATGAGTGTGCCCACATGGAGGTGTGAACACTGAACTGTTAGAATGAGTGTGCCCACATGGAGGTGTGCACACTGAACTGTTAGAATGAGTGTGCCCACATGGAGGTGAGCACACTGAACTGTGAGAATGAGTGTGTCCACATGGAGTTGTGCACACTGAACTGTTAGAATGAGTGTGTCCCTGTGGAGGTGTACACACTGAAATGTTAGAATGAGTGTGTCCACATGGAGGTGTGCACACTGAACTGTTAGAATGAGTGTGTCCACATGGAGGTGTGCACACTGAACTGTTAGAATGAGTGTGTCCACATGGAGGTGTGCACACTTAACTGTTAGAATGAGTGTGTCCACTTGGAGGTGTGCACACTGAACTGTTAGAATGAGTGTGCACACATGGAGGTGTGCACACTGTACTGTTAGAATGAGTGTGCCCACATGGAGGTGTGAACACTGAACTGTTAGAATGAGTGTGCCCACATGGAGGTGTGCACACTGACCTGTTAGAATGAGTGTGCCCACATGGATGTGGGCACACTGAACTGTTAGAATGAGTGTGTCCACATGGAGGTGTGCACACTGAACTGTTAGAATGAGTGTGTCCCTGTGGAGGTGTGCACACTGAAATGTTAGAATGAATGTGTCCACATGGAGGTGTGAACACTGAACTGTTAGAATGAGTGTGCCCACATGGAGGTGTGCACACTGAACTGTTAGAATGAGTGTGTCCACATGGAGGTGTGCACACTGAACTGTTAGAATGAGTGTGTCCCTGTGGAGTTGTGCACACTGTACTGTTAGAATGAGTGTGTCCACATGGAGGTGTGCACACTGAACAATTAGATTGAGTGTGTCCACATGGAGGTGTGCACACTGAACTGTTAGAATGACTGTGCCCACATGGGGTTAGCACACTGAACTGTTAGAATGAGTGTGTCCCTGTGGAGGTGTGCACACTGAACTGTTAGAATGAGTGTGTCCACATGGAAGTGTGCACACTGAACTGTTAGAATGAGTGTGTCCACATGGAGGTGTGCACACTGAACTGTTAGAATGAGTGTGTCCCTGTGGAGGTGTGCACACTGAACTGTTAGAATGAGTGTGTCCACATGGAGGTGTGCACACTGAATTCTTAGAATGAGTGTGTCCACATGGAGGTGTGCACACTGAACTGTTAGAATGAGTGTGTCCACATGGAGGTGTGCACACTGAACTTTTAGAATGAGTGTGTCCCTGTGGAGTTGTGCACACTGTACTGTTAGAATGAGTGTGTCCACATGGAGGTGTGCACACTGAACTGTTAGAATGAGTGTGTCCACATGGAGGTGTGCACACTGAACTGTTAGAATGAGTGTGTCCCTGTGGAGGTGTGCACACTGAACTGTTAGAATGAGTGTGTCCACATGGAGGTATGCACACTGAACTGTTAGAATGAGTCTGTCCCTGTGGAGGTGTGCACACTGAAATGTTAGAATGAGTGTGTCCACATGGAGGGGTGCACACTGAAGTGTTAGAATTTGTCCACATGGAGGTGTGCACACTGAACTGTTTGAATGAGTGTGTCCACATGGAGGTGTGCACACTGAACTTTTAGAATGAGTGTGTCCCTGTGGAGGTGTGCACACTGTACTGTTAGAATGAGTGTGACCACATGGAGGTGTGCACACTGAACTGTTAGAATGAGTGTGTCCACATGGAGGTGTGAACACTGAACTGTTAGAATGAGTGTACCCACATGGAGGTGTGAACACTGAACTGTTAGAATGAGTGTGCCCACATGGAGGTGTGAACACTGAACTGTTAGAATGAGTGTGCCCACATGGAGGTGTGAACACTGAACTGTTAGAATGAGTGTGCCCACATGGAGGTGTGCACACTGAACTGTTAGAATGAGTGTGCCCACATGGATGTGGGCACACTGAACTGTTAGAATGAGTGTGTCCACATGGAGGTGTGCACAATGAACTGTTAGAATGAGTGTGTCCCTGTGGAGGTGTGCACACTGAAATGTTAGAATGAATGTGTCCACATGCAGGTGTGCACACTGAACTGTTAGAATGAGTGTGCCCACATGGAGGTGTGCACACTGAACTGTTAGAATGAGTGTGTCCACATGGAGGTGTGCACACTCAACTGTTAGAATGAGTGTGTCCCTGTGGAGGTGTGCACACTGAAATGTTAGAATGAGTGTGTCCACATGGAGGTGTGCACACTGAACTGTTAGAATGAGAGTGCCCACATGGAGGTGTGAACACTGAACTGTTAGAATTAGTGTGTCCACATGGAGGTGTGCACACTGAATTCTTAGAATGAGTGTGTCCACGAGAGGTGTGCACACTGAACTGTTAGAATGAGTGTGCCCACATGGAGGTGTGAACACTGAACTGTTAGAATTAGTGTGTCCACATGGAGGTGTGCACACTGAATTCTTAGAATGAGTGTGTCCACATGGAGGTGTGCACACTGAACTTTTAGAATGAGTGTGTCCCTGTGGAGTTGTGCACACTGTACTGTTAGAATGAGTGTGTCCACATGGAGGTGTGCACACTGAACTGTTAGAATGAGTGTGTCCACATGGAGGTGTGCACACTGAACTGTTAGAATGACTGTGCCCACATGGGGTTAGCACACTGAACTGTTAGAATGAGTGTGTCCCTGTGGAGGTGTGCACACTGAACTGTTAGAATGAGTGTGTCCACATGGAAGTGTGCACACTGAACTGTTAGAATGAGTGTGTCCACATGGAGGTGTGCACACTGAACTGTTAGAATGAGTGTGTCCACTTGGAGGTGTGCACACTGAACTGTTAGAATGAGTGTGTCCACATGGAGGTGTGCACACTGAACTGTTAGAATGAGTGTGTCCCTGTGGAGTTGTGCACACTGAAATGTTAGAATGAGTGTGTCCACATGGAGGTGTGCACACTGAACTGTTAGAATTAGTGTGCCCTCATGGAGGTGTGCACACTGAACTGTTAGAATGAGTGTGTCCACATGGAGGTGTGCACACTGATCTGTTAGAATGAGTGTGCCCGTATGGATGTGTGCAGACTGAACTGTTAGAATGAGTGTGCCCACATGGAGGTGTGCACACTGAACTGTTAGAATGAGTGTGCCCACATGGAGGTGTGCACACTGAAATGTTAGAATGAGTGTGCCCACATGGAGGTGTGCACACTGAACTGTTAGAATGAGTGTGTCCACATGGAGGTGTGCACACTGAACTGTTAGAATGAGTGTGCCCACTTGGAGGTGTGAACACTGAACTGTTAGAATGAGTGTGCCCACATGGAGGTATGCACACTGAACTGTTAGAATGAGTGTGTCCACATGGAGGTTTGCACACTGAATTCTTAGAATGAGTGTGTCCACATGGAGGTGTGCACACTGAACTTTTAGAATGAGTGTGTCCACATGGAGGTGTGCACACTGAACTGTTAGAATATGTCCACATGGAGGTGTGCACACTGTATTGTTAGAATGAGTGTGTCCACATGGAGTTGTGCACACTGAAGTGTTAGAATGACTGTGTCCACATGAAGGTGTGCACACTGAACTGTTAGAATGAGTGTGCCCACATGTAGTTGTGCACATGAACTGTTAGAATGACTGTGTACACATGGAGGTGTGCACACTGAACTGTTAGAATGACTGTGCCCACATGGAGGTGTGCACTTTGAACTGTTAGAATGACTGTGTCCCTGTGGAGGTGTGCACACTGAACTGTTAGAATGTGTGTGTCCACATGGAGGTGTGCACACTGAACTGTTAGAATGAGTGTGCCCACATGGAGGTGTGCACACTGAACTGTTAGAATGAGTGTGTCCACATGGAGGTGTGCACACTCAACTGTTAGAATGAGTGTGTCCCTGTGGAGGTGTGCACACTGAAATGTTAGAATGAGTGTGTCCACATGGAGGTGTGCACACTGAACTGTTAGAATGAGTGTGCCCACATGGAGGTGTGAACACTGAACTGTTAGAATTAGTGTGTCCACATGGAGGTGTGCACACTGAATTCTTAGAATGAGTGTGTCCACGAGAGGTGTGCACACTGAACTGTTAGAATGAGTGTGCCCACATGGAGGTGTGAACACTGAACTGTTAGAATTAGTGTGTCCACATGGAGGTGTGCACACTGAATTCTTAGAATGAGTGTGTCCACATGGAGGTGTGCACACTGAACTTTTAGAATGAGTGTGTCCCTGTGGAGTTGTGCACACTGTACTGTTAGAATGAGTGTGTCCACATGGAGGTGTGCACACTGAACTGTTAGAATGAGTGTGTCCACATGGAGGTGTGCACACTGAACTGTTAGAATGACTGTGCCCACATGGGGTTAGCACACTGAACTGTTAGAATGAGTGTGTCCCTGTGGAGGTGTGCACACTGAACTGTTAGAATGAGTGTGTCCACATGGAAGTGTGCACACTGAACTGTTAGAATGAGTGTGTCCACATGGAGGTGTGCACACTGAACTGTTAGAATGAGTGTGTCCACTTGGAGGTGTGCACACTGAACTGTTAGAATGAGTGTGTCCACATGGAGGTGTGCACACTGAACTGTTAGAATGAGTGTGTCCCTGTGGAGTTGTGCACACTGAAATGTTAGAATGAGTGTGTCCACATGGAGGTGTGCACACTGAACTGTTAGAATTAGTGTGCCCTCATGGAGGTGTGCACACTGAACTGTTAGAATGAGTGTGTCCACATGGAGGTGTGCACACTGATCTGTTAGAATGAGTGTGCCCGTATGGATGTGTGCAGACTGAACTGTTAGAATGAGTGTGCCCACATGGAGGTGTGCACACTGAACTGTTAGAATGAGTGTGCCCACATGGAGGTGTGCACACTGAAATGTTAGAATGAGTGTGCCCACATGGAGGTGTGCACACTGAACTGTTAGAATGAGTGTGTCCACATGGAGGTGTGCACACTGAACTGTTAGAATGAGTGTGCCCACTTGGAGGTGTGAACACTGAACTGTTAGAATGAGTGTGCCCACATGGAGGTATGCACACTGAACTGTTAGAATGAGTGTGTCCACATGGAGGTTTGCACACTGAATTCTTAGAATGAGTGTGTCCACATGGAGGTGTGCACACTGAACTGTTAGAATGAGTGTGTCCACATGGAGGTGTGCACACTGAACTGTTAGAATATGTCCACATGGAGGTGTGCACACTGTATTGTTAGAATGAGTGTGTCCACATGGAGTTGTGCACACTGAAGTGTTAGAATGACTGTGTCCACATGAAGGTGTGCACACTGAACTGTTAGAATGAGTGTGCCCACATGTAGTTGTGCACATGAACTGTTAGAATGACTGTGTACACATGGAGGTGTGCACACTGAACTGTTAGAATGACTGTGCCCACATGGAGGTGTGCACTTTGAACTGTTAGAATGACTGTGTCCCTGTGGAGGTGTGCACACTGAACTGTTAGAATGTGTGTGTCCACATGGAGGTGTGCACACTGAACTGTTAGAATGAGTGTGTCCACATGGAGGTGTGCACACTGAACTGTTAGAATGAGTGTGCCCACATGGAGGTGTGCAGACTGAACTGATAGAATGAGTGTGCCCACAAAGAGGTGAGCACACTGAAATGTTAGAATGAGTGTGCCCACATGGAGGTGTTCACACTGAACTGTTAGAATGAGTGTGCCCACATGGAGGTGTGAACACTGAACTGTTAGAATGAGTGTGCCCACATGGAGGTGTGCACACTGAACTGTTAGAATGAGTGTGTCCACATGGAGGTGTGCACACTGAACTGTTAGAATGAGTGTGTCCACATGGAGGTGTGCACAGTGAACTGTTAGAATGACTGTGCCCACATGGGGTTAGCACATTGAACTGTTAGAATGAGTGTGTCCCTGTGGAGGTGTGCAAACTGAACAGTTATAATGAGTGTGTCCACATGGAAGTGTGCACACTGAACTGTTAGAATGTGTGTGTCCACATGGAGGTGTGCACACTGAACTGTTAGAATGAGTGTGTCCACATGGAGGTGTGCACACTGAACTCTTAGAATTAGTGTATCCCTGTGGAGATGTGCACACTGAACTGTTAGAATGAGTGTGTCCACATGGAGGTGTGCACACTGAACTGTTAGAATGAGTGTGTCCACATGGAGGTGTGCACACTGAACTGTTAGAATGAGTGTGTCCACTTGGAGGTGTGCACACTGAACTGTTAGAACGAGTGTGCCCACATGGAGGTGTGCACACTGAACTGTTAGAATGAGTGTGCCCACATGGAGGTGTGAACACTGAACTGTTTGAATGAGTGTGCCCACATGGAGGTGTGCACACTGAACTGTTAGAATGAGTGTGTCCACATGGAGGTGTGCACACTGAACTGTTAGAATGAGTGTACCCACATGGAGGTGTGCACACTGAACTGTTAGAATGAGTGTGCCCACATGGAGGTGTGCACTCTGAACTGTTAGAATGAGTGTGCCCACATGGAGGTGTGCACACTGAACTGTTAGAATGAGTGTGCCCACATGGAGGTGTGAACACTGAACTGTTAGAATGAGTGTGCCCACATGGAGGTGTGCACACTGAACTGTTAGAATGAGTGTGCCCACATGGAGGTGTGCACACTGAACTGTTAGAATGAGTGTGTCCACACGGAGGTGTGCACACTGAACTGTTAGAATGAGTGTGTCCATGTCGAGGTGTGCACACTGAAATGTTAGAATGAGTGTGTCCACATAGAGGTGTGCACACTGAAGTGTTAGAATTTGTCCACATGGAGGTGTGCACACAGAACTGTTAGAATGAGTGTGTCCACATGGAGGTGTGCACACTGAACTGTTAGAATGACTGTGCCCACATGGGGTTAGCACACTGAACTGTTAGAATGAGTGTGTCCCTGTGGAGGTGTGCACACTGAACTGTTAGAATGAGTGTGCCCTCATGGAGGTGTGCAGACTGAACTGTGAGATTGAGTGTGCCCACATGGAGTTGTGCACACTGAACTGTTAGAATGAGTGTGCCCACATGGAGGTGTGCACACTGAACTGTTAGAATGAGTGTGCCCACATGGAGGTGTGCACACTGAACTGTTAGAATGAGTGTTTCCACAAGGAGGTGTGCACACTGAACTGTTAGAATGAGTGTGTCCCTGTGGAGGTGTGCACACTGAAATGTTAGAATGAATGTGTCCACATGGAGGTGTGAACACTGAACTGTTAGAATGAGTGTGCCCACATGGAGGTGTGCACACTGAACTGTTAGAATGAGTGTGTCCACATGGAGGTGTGCACACTGAACTGTTAGAATGAGTGTGTCCCTGTGGAGGGGTGCACACTGAAATGTTAGAATGAGTGTGTCCACATGGAGGTGTGCACACTGAACTGTTAGAATGAGTGTGCCCACATGGAGGTGTGAACACTGAACTGTTAGAATTAGTGTGTCCACATGGAGGTGGGCACACTGAATTCTTAGAATGAGTGTGTCCACATGGAGGTGTGCACACTGAACTGTTAAAATGAGTGTGTCCACTTGGAGGTGTGCACACTGAACTTTTAGAATGAGTGTGTCCCTGTGGAGTTGTGCACACTGTACTGTTAGAATGAGTGTGTCCACATGGAGGTGTGCACACTGAACTGTTAGAATGAGTGTGTCCACATGGAGGTGTGCACACAGAACTGTTAGAATGAGTGTGCCTACATGGAGGTGTGCACACTGAACTGTTAGAATGAGTGTGTCCACATGGAGGTGTGCACACTGAACTGTTAGAATGAGTGTGCCCACATGGAGGTGTGCAGACTGAACTGTTAGAATGAATGTGCCCACATGGAGGTGTGAACACTGAACTGTTAGAATGAGTGTGCCCACATGGAGGTGTGCACACTGAACTGTTAGAATGAGTGTGCCCACATGGAGGTGAGCACACTGAACTGTGAGAATGAGTGTGTCCACATGGAGTTGTGCACACTGAACTGTTAGAATGAGTGTGTCCCTGTGGAGGTGTACACACTGAAATGTTAGAATGAGTGTGTCCACATGGAGGTGTGCACACTGAACTGTTAGAATGAGTGTGTCCACATGGAGGTGTGCACACTGAACTGTTAGAATGAGTGTGTCCACATGGAGGTGTGCACACTTAACTGTTAGAATGAGTGTGTCCACTTGGAGGTGTGCACACTGAACTGTTAGAATGAGTGTGCACACATGGAGGTGTGCACACTGTACTGTTAGAATGAGTGTGCCCACATGGAGGTGTGAACACTGAACTGTTAGAATGAGTGTGCCCACATGGAGGTGTGCACACTGACCTGTTAGAATGAGTGTGCCCACATGGATGTGGGCACACTGAACTGTTAGAATGAGTGTGTCCACATGGAGGTGTGCACACTGAACTGTTAGAATGAGTGTGTCCCTGTGGAGGTGTGCACACTGAAATGTTAGAATGAATGTGTCCACATGGAGGTGTGAACACTGAACTGTTAGAATGAGTGTGCCCACATGGAGGTGTGCACACTGAACTGTTAGAATGAGTGTGTCCACATGGAGGTGTGCACACTGAACTGTTAGAATGAGTGTGTCCCTGTGGAGTTGTGCACACTGTACTGTTAGAATGAGTGTGTCCACATGGAGGTGTGCACACTGAACAATTAGATTGAGTGTGTCCACATGGAGGTGTGCACACTGAACTGTTAGAATGACTGTGCCCACATGGGGTTAGCACACTGAACTGTTAGAATGAGTGTGTCCCTGTGGAGGTGTGCACACTGAACTGTTAGAATGAGTGTGTCCACATGGAAGTGTGCACACTGAACTGTTAGAATGAGTGTGTCCACATGGAGGTGTGCACACTGAACTGTTAGAATGAGTGTGTCCCTGTGGAGGTGTGCACACTGAACTGTTAGAATGAGTGTGTCCACATGGAGGTGTGCACACTGAATTCTTAGAATGAGTGTGTCCACATGGAGGTGTGCACACTGAACTGTTAGAATGAGTGTGTCCACATGGAGGTGTGCACACTGAACTTTTAGAATGAGTGTGTCCCTGTGGAGTTGTGCACACTGTACTGTTAGAATGAGTGTGTCCACATGGAGGTGTGCACACTGAACTGTTAGAATGAGTGTGTCCACATGGAGGTGTGCACACTGAACTGTTAGAATGAGTGTGTCCCTGTGGAGGTGTGCACACTGAACTGTTAGAATGAGTGTGTCCCTGTGGAGGTGTGCACACTGAAATGTTAGAATGAGTGTGTCCACATGGAGGGGTGCACACTGAAGTGTTAGAATTTGTCCACATGGAGGTGTGCACACTGAACTGTTTGAATGAGTGTGTCCACATGGAGGTGTGCACACTGAACTTTTAGAATGAGTGTGTCCCTGTGGAGGTGTGCACACTGTACTGTTAGAATGAGTGTGACCACATGGAGGTGTGCACACTGAACTGTTAGAATGAGTGTGTCCACATGGAGGTGTGAACACTGAACTGTTAGAATGAGTGTACCCACATGGAGGTGTGAACACTGAACTGTTAGAATGAGTGTGCCCACATGGAGGTGTGAACACTGAACTGTTAGAATGAGTGTGCCCACATGGAGGTGTGAACACTGAACTGTTAGAATGAGTGTGCCCACATGGAGGTGTGCACACTGAACTGTTAGAATGAGTGTGCCCACATGGATGTGGGCACACTGAACTGTTAGAATGAGTGTGTCCACATGGAGGTGTGCACAATGAACTGTTAGAATGAGTGTGTCCCTGTGGAGGTGTGCACACTGAAATGTTAGAATGAATGTGTCCACATGCAGGTGTGCACACTGAACTGTTAGAATGAGTGTGCCCACATGGAGGTGTGCACACTGAACTGTTAGAATGAGTGTGTCCACATGGAGGTGTGCACACTCAACTGTTAGAATGAGTGTGTCCCTGTGGAGGTGTGCACACTGAAATGTTAGAATGAGTGTGTCCACATGGAGGTGTGCACACTGAACTGTTAGAATGAGTGTGCCCACATGGAGGTGTGAACACTGAACTGTTAGAATTAGTGTGTCCACATGGAGGTGTGCACACTGAATTCTTAGAATGAGTGTGTCCACATGGAGGTGTGCACACTGAACTGTTAAAATGAGTGTGTCCACATGGAGGTGTGCACACTGAACTTTTAGAATGAGTGTGTCCCTGTGGAGTTGTGCACACTGTACTGTTAGAATGAGTGTGTCCACATGGAGGTGTGCACACTGAACTGTTAGAATGAGTGTGTCCACATGGAGGTGTGCACACTGAACTGTTAGAATGACTGTGCCCACATGGGGTTAGCACACTGAACTGTTAGAATGAGTGTGTCCCTGTGGAGGTGTGCACACTGAACTGTTAGAATGAGTGTGTCCACATGGAAGTGTGCACACTGAACTGTTAGAATGAGTGTGTCCACATGGAGGTGTGCACACTGAACTGTTAGAATGAGTGTGTCCACTTGGAGGTGTGCACACTGAACTGTTAGAATGAGTGTGTCCACATGGAGGTGTGCACACTGAACTGTTAGAATGAGTGTGTCCCTGTGGAGTTGTGCACACTGAAATGTTAGAATGAGTGTGTCCACATGGAGGTGTGCACACTGAACTGTTAGAATTAGTGTCCCCTCATGGAGGTGTGCACACTGAACTGTTAGAATGAGTGTGTCCACATGGAGGTGTGCACACTGATCTGTTAGAATGAGTGTGCCCGCATGGATGTGTGCAGACTGAACTGTTAGAATGAGTGTGCCCACATGGAGGTGTGCACACTGAATTGTTAGAATGAGTGTGTCCACATGGAGGTGTGCACACTGAACTGTTAGAATGAGTGTGCCCACATGGAGGTGTGCACACTGAACTGTTAGAATGAGTGTGTCCACATGGAGGTGTGCACACTGAACTGTTAGAATGAGTGTGCCCACTTGGAGGTGTGAACACTGAACTGTTAGAATGAGTGTGCCCACATGGAGGTATGCACACTGAACTGTTAGAATGAGTGTGTCCACATGGAGGTTTGCACACTGAATTCTTAGAATGAGTGTGTCCACATGGAGGTGTGCACACTGAACTGTTAGAATGAGTGTGTCCACATGGAGGTGTGCACACTGAACTGTTAGAATATGTCCACATGGAGGTGTGCACACTGTATTGTTAGAATGAGTGTGTCCACATGGAGTTGTGCACACTGAAGTGTTAGAATGACTGTGTCCACATGAAGGTGTGCACACTGAACTGTTAGAATGAGTGTGCCCACATGTAGTTGTGCACATGAACTGTTAGAATGACTGTGTACACATGGAGGTGTGCACACTGAACTGTTAGAATGACTGTGCCCACATGGAGGTGTGCACTTTGAACTGTTAGAATGACTGTGTCCCTGTGGAGGTGTGCACACTGAACTGTTAGAATGTGTGTGTCCACATGGAGGTGTGCACACTGAACTGTTAGAATGAGTGTGTCCACATGGAGGTGTGCACACTGAACTGTTAGAATGAGTGTGCCCACATGGAGGTGTGCAGACTGAACTGATAGAATGAGTGTGCCCACAAGGAGGTGAGCACACTGAAATGTTAGAATGAGTGTGCCCACATGGAGGTGTTCACACTGAACTGTTAGAATGAGTGTGCCCACATGGAGGTGTGAACACTGAACTGTTAGAATGAGTGTGCCCACATGGAGGTGTGCACACTGAACTTTTAGAATGAGTGTGTCCACATGGAGGTGTGCACACTGAACTGTTAGAATGAGTGTGTCCACATGGAGGTGTGCACAGTGAACTGTTAGAATGACTGTGCCCACATGGGGTTAGCACACTGAACTGTTAGAATGAGTGTGTCCCTGTGGAGGTGTGCACACTGAACTGTTAGAATGAGTGTGCCCTCATGGAGGTGTGCAGACTGAACTGTGAGATTGAGTGTGCCCACATGGAGTTGTGCACACTGAACTGTTAGAATGAGTGTGCCCACATGGAGGTGTGCACACTGAACTGTTAGAATGAGTGTGCCCACATGGAGGTGTGCACACTGAACTGTTAGAATGAGTGTTTCCACAAGGAGGTGTGCACACTGAACTGTTAGAATGAGTGTGTCCCTGTGGAGGTGTGCACACTGAAATGTTAGAATGAATGTGTCCACATGGAGGTGTGAACACTGAACTGTTAGAATGAGTGTGCCCACATGGAGGTGTGCACACTGAACTGTTAGAATGAGTGTGTCCACATGGAGGTGTGCACACTGAACTGTTAGATTGAGTGTGTCCCTGTGGAGGGGTGCACACTGAAATGTTAGAATGAGTGTGTCCACATGGAGGTGTTCACACTGAACTGTTAGAATGAGTGTGCCCACATGGAGGTGTGAACACTGAACTGTTAGAATTAGTGTGTCCACATGGAGGTGTGCACACTGAATTCTTAGAATGAGTGTGTCCACATGGAGGTGTGCACACTGAACTGTTAAAATGAGTGTGTCCACTTGGAGGTGTGCACACTGAACTTTTAGAATGAGTGTGTCCCTGTGGAGTTGTGCACACTGTACTGTTAGAATGAGTGTGTCCACATGGAGGTGTGCACACTGAACTGTTAGAATGAGTGTGTCCACATGGAGGTGTGCACACTGAATTGTTAGAATGACTGTGCCCACATGGGGTTAGCACACTGAACTGTTAGAATGAGTGTGTCCCTGTGGAGGTGTGCACACTGAACTGTTAGAATGAGTGTGCCCTCATGGAGGTGTGCAGACTGTACTGTTAGATTGAGTGTGCCCACATGGAGTTGTGCACACTGAACTGTTAGAATGAGTGTGCCCACATGGAGGTGTGCACACTAAACTGTTAGAATGAGTGTGCCCACATGGAGGTGTGCACACTGAACTGTTAGAATGAGTGTTTCCATAAGGAGGTGTGCACACTGAACTATTAGAATGAGTGTGCCCACATGGAGGTGTGCACACTGAACTGTTAGAATGAGTGTGCCCACATGGAGGTGTGCACACTGAACTGTTAGAATGAGTGTGTCCACATGGAGGTGTGCACACTCATCTGTTAGAATGAGTGTGTCCACATGGAGGTGTGCACACTGAACTGTTAGAATGAGTGTGTCCACATGGAGTTGTGCACACTGAACTGTTAGAATTAGTGTATCCCTGTGGAGATGTGCACACTGAACTCTTAGAATGAGTGTGTCCACATGGAGGTGTGCACACTGAACTGTTAGAATGAGTGTGTCCACATGGAGGTGTGCACACTGAACTGTTAGAATATGTCCACATGGAGGTGTGCACACTGTATTGTTAGAATGAGTGTGTCCACATGGAGTTGTGCACACTGAACTGTTAGAATGACTGTGTCCACATGGAGGTGTGCACACTGAACTGTGAGAATTTCTGTGCCCACATGGAGGTGTGCACTTTGAACTGTTAGAATGAGTGTGTCCACATGGAGGTGTGCACACTGAACTGTTTGAATGAGTGTGTCCACATGGAGGTGTGCACACTGAACTGTTAGAATGAGTGTGTCCACATGGAGGTGTGCACACTGAACTCTTAGAATTTGTGTGTCCACATGGAGGTGTGCACACTGAACAGTTAGAATGAGTGTGCACACATGGAAGTGTGCACACTGAACTGTTAGAATGAGTGTGCCCACATGGAGGTGTGCACACTGAACTGTTAGAATGAGTTTGCCCACATGGAAGTGTGCACACTGAACTGTTAGAATGAGTGCGCCCACATGGAGGTGTGCACACAGAACTGTTAGAATGAGTGTGCCCACATGGAGGTGTGTACACTGAACTGTTAGAATGAGTGTGTCCACATGGAGGTGTGCAGACTGAACTGTTAGAATGAGTGTGTCCACATGGAGGTGTGCAGACTGAACTGTTAGAATGAGTGTGCCCACATGGAGGTGTGCACACTGAACTGTTAGAATGAGTGTGCCCACATGGAGGTGTGAACACTGAACTGTTAGAATGAGTGTGCCCACATGGAGGTGTGCACACTGAACTGTTAGAATGAGTGTGCCCACATGGAGGTGAGCACACTGAACTGTGAGAATGAGTGTGTCCACATGGAGGTGTGCACACTGAACTGTTAGAATGAGTGTGTCCCTGTGGAGGTGTGCACACTGAAATGTTAGAATGAGTGTGTCCACATGGAGGTGTGCACACTGAACTGTTAGAATGAGTGTGTCCACATGGAGGTGTGCACACTGAACTGTTAGAATGAGTGTGTCCACATGGAGGTGTGCACACTTAACTGTTAGAATGAGTGTGTCCACTTGGAGATGTGCACACTGAACTGTTAGAATGAGTGTGCACACATGGAGGTGTGCACACTGTACTGTTAGAATGAGTGTGCCCACATGGAGGTGTGAACACTGAACTGTTAGAATGAGTGTGCCCACATGGAGGTTTGCACACTGAACTGTTAGAATGAGTGTGCCCACATGGATGTGGGCACATTGAACTGTTAGAATGAGTGTGTCCACATGGAGGTGTGCACACTGAACTGTTAGAATGAGTGTGTCCCTGTGGAGGTGTGCACACTGAAATGTTAGAATGAGTGTGTCCACATGGAGGTGTGCACACTGAACTGTTAGAATGAGTGTGCCCCCATGGAGGTGTGAACACTGAACTGTTAGAATTAGTGTGTCCACATGGAGGTGTGCACACTGAATTCTTAGAATGAGTGTGTCCACATGGAGGTGTGCACACTGAACTTTTAGAATGAGTGTGTCCCTGTGGAGTTGTGCACACTGTACTGTTAGAATGAGTGTGTCCACATGGAGGTGTGCACACTGAACAGTTAAAATGAGTGTGTCCACATGGAGGTGTGCACACTGAACTGTTAGAATGACTGTGCCCACATGGGGTTAGCACACTGAACTGTTAGAATGAGTGTGTCCTTGTGGAGGTGTGCACACTGAACTGTTAGAATGAGTGTGTCCACACGGAAGTGTGCACACTGAACTGTTAGAATGAGTGTGTCCACATTGAGGTGTGCACACTGAACTGTTAGAATGAGTGTGTCCCTGTGGAGGTGTGCACACTGAACTTTTAGAATGAGTGTGTCCACATGGAGGTGTGCACACTGAATTCTTAGAATGAGTGTGTCCACATGGAGGTGTGCACACTGAACTGTTAGAATGAGTGTGTCCACATGGAGGTGTGCACACTGAACTGTTAGAATGAGTGTGTCCACATGGAGGTGTGCACACTGAACTGTTAGAATGACTGTGCCCACATGGGGTTAGCACACTGAACTGTTAGAATGAGTGTGTCCCTGTGGAGGTGTGCACACTGAACTGTTAGAATGAGTGTGTCCACATGGAAGTGTGCACACTGAACTGTTAGAATGAGTGTGTCCACATGGAGGTGTGCACACTGAACTGTTAGAATGAGTGTGTCCCTATGGAGGTGTGCACACTGAACTGTTAGAATGAGTGTGTCCACATGGAGGTTTGCACACTGAACTGTTAGAATGAGTGTGTCCCTGTGGAGGTGTGCACACTGAACTGTTAGAATGAGTGTGCCCACATGGAGGTGTGCACACTGAAGTGTTAGAATTTGTCCACATGGAGGTGTGCACACTGAATTGTTAGAATGAGTGTGTCCACATGGAGGTGTGCACACTGAACTGTTAGAATGAGTGTGCCCACATGGATGTGTGCAGACTGAACTGTTAGAATGAGTGTGCCCACATGGAGGTGTGCACACTGAACTGTTAGAATGAGTGTGCCCACATGGAGGTGTGCACACTGAACTGTTAGAATGAGTGTGCCCACATGGAGGTGTGCACACTGAACTGTTAGAATGAGTGTGTCCACATAGAGGTGTGCACACTGAACTGTTAGAATGAGTGTGCCCACATGGAGGTGTGAACACTGAACTGTTAGAATGAGTGTGCCCACATGGAGGTATGCACACTGAACTGTTAGAATGAGTGTGTCCACATGGAGGTGTGCACACTGAATTCTTAGAATGAGTGTGTCCACATGGAGGTTTGCACACTGAACTGTTAGAATGAGTGTGTCCACATGGAGGTGTGCACACTGAACTGTTAGAATATGTCCACATGGAGGTGTGCACACTGTATTGTTAGAATGAGTGTGTCCACATGGAGTTGTGCACACTGAAGTGTTAGAATGACTGTGTCCACATGAAGGTGTGCACACTGAACTGTTAGAATGAGTGTGCCCACATGTAGTTGTGCACATGAACTGTTAGTATGACTGTGTACACATGGAGGTGTGCACACTGAACTGTTAGAATGACTGTGCCCACATGGAGGTGTGCACTTTGAACTGTTAGAATGACTGTGTCCCTGTGGAGGTGTGCACACTGAACTGTTAGAATGTGTGTGTCCACATGGAAGTGTGCACACTGAACTTTTAGAATGAGTGTGTCCACATGGAGGTGTGCACACTCAACTGTTAGAATGAGTGTGTCCACAGAGAGGTGTGCACACTGAACTCTTAGAATTAGTGTATCCCTGTGGAGATGTGCACACTGAACTGTTAGAATGAGTGTGTCCACATGGAGGTGTGCACACTGAACTGTTAGAATGAGTGTGTCCACATGGAGGTGTGCACACTGAACTGTTAGAATGAGTGTGTCCACTTGGAGGTGTGCACACTGAACTGTTAGAACGAGTGTGCCCACATGGAGGTGTGCACACTGAACTGTTAGAATGAGTGTGCCCACATGGAGGTGTGAACACTGAACTGTTTGAATGAGTGTGCCCACATGGAGGTGTGCACACTGAACTGTTAGAAGGAGTGTGCCCACATGGAGGTGTGCACACTGAACTGTTAGAATGAGTGTGTCCACATGGAGGTGTGCACACTGAACTGTTAGAATGAGTGTGTCCATGTCGAGGTGTGCACACTGAACTGTTAGAATGAGTGTGTCCCTGTGGAGTTGTGCACACTGAAATGTTAGAATGAGTGTGTCCACATGGAGGTGTGCACACTGAACTGTTAGAATTAGTGTCCCCTCATGGAGGTGTGCACACTGAACTGTTAGAATGAGTGTGTCCACATGGAGGTGTGCACACTGATCTGTTAGAATGAGTGTGCCCGCATGGATGTGTGCAGACTGAACTGTTAGAATGAGTGTGCCCACATGGAGGTGTGCACACTGAATTGTTAGAATGAGTGTGTCCACATGGAGGTGTGCACACTGAACTGTTAGAATGAGTGTGCCCACATGGAGGTGTGCACACTGAACTGTTAGAATGAGTGTGTCCACATGGAGGTGTGCACACTGAACTGTTAGAATGAGTGTGCCCACTTGGAGGTGTGAACACTGAACTGTTAGAATGAGTGTGCCCACATGGAGGTATGCACACTGAACTGTTAGAATGAGTGTGTCCACATGGAGGTTTGCACACTGAATTCTTAGAATGAGTGTGTCCACATGGAGGTGTGCACACTGAACTGTTAGAATGAGTGTGTCCACATGGAGGTGTGCACACTGAACTGTTAGAATATGTCCACATGGAGGTGTGCACACTGTATTGTTAGAATGAGTGTGTCCACATGGAGTTGTGCACACTGAAGTGTTAGAATGACTGTGTCCACATGAAGGTGTGCACACTGAACTGTTAGAATGAGTGTGCCCACATGTAGTTGTGCACATGAACTGTTAGAATGACTGTGTACACATGGAGGTGTGCACACTGAACTGTTAGAATGACTGTGCCCACATGGAGGTGTGCACTTTGAACTGTTAGAATGACTGTGTCCCTGTGGAGGTGTGCACACTGAACTGTTAGAATGTGTGTGTCCACATGGAGGTGTGCACACTGAACTGTTAGAATGAGTGTGTCCACATGGAGGTGTGCACACTGAACTGTTAGAATGAGTGTGCCCACATGGAGGTGTGCAGACTGAACTGATAGAATGAGTGTGCCCACAAGGAGGTGAGCACACTGAAATGTTAGAATGAGTGTGCCCACATGGAGGTGTTCACACTGAACTGTTAGAATGAGTGTGCCCACATGGAGGTGTGAACACTGAACTGTTAGAATGAGTGTGCCCACATGGAGGTGTGCACACTGAACTTTTAGAATGAGTGTGTCCACATGGAGGTGTGCACACTGAACTGTTAGAATGAGTGTGTCCACATGGAGGTGTGCACAGTGAACTGTTAGAATGACTGTGCCCACATGGGGTTAGCACATTGAACTGTTAGAATGAGTGTGTCCCTGTGGAGGTGTGCAAACTGAACAGTTATAATGAGTGTGTCCACATGGAAGTGTGCACACTGAACTGTTAGAATGTGTGTGTCCACATGGAGGTGTGCACACTGAACTGTTAGAATGAGTGTGTCCACATGGAGGTGTGCACACTGAACTCTTAGAATTAGTGTATCCCTGTGGAGATGTGCACACTGAACTGTTAGAATGAGTGTGTCCACATGGAGGTGTGCACACTGAACTGTTAGAATGAGTGTGTCCACATGGAGGTGTGCACACTGAACTGTTAGAATGAGTGTGTCCACTTGGAGGTGTGCACACTGAACTGTTAGAACGAGTGTGCCCACATGGAGGTGTGCACACTGAACTGTTAGAATGAGTGTGCCCACATGGAGGTGTGAACACTGAACTGTTTGAATGAGTGTGCCCACATGGAGGTGTGCACACTGAACTGTTAGAATGAGTGTGTCCACATGGAGGTGTGCACAATGAACTGTTAGAATGAGTGTACCCACATGGAGGTGTGCACACTGAACTGTTAGAATGAGTGTGCCCACATGGAGGTGTGCACACTGAACTGTTAGAATGAGTGTGCCCACATGGAGGTGTGCACACTGAACTGTTAGAATGAGTGTGCCCACATGGAGGTGTGAACACTGAACTGTTAGAATGAGTGTGCCCACATGGAGGTGTGCACACTGAACTGTTAGAATGAGTGTGCCCACATGGAGGTGTGCACACTGAACTGTTAGAATGAGTGTGTCCACACGGAGGTGTGCACACTGAACTGTTAGAATGAGTGTGTCCATGTCGAGGTGTGCACACTGAAATGTTAGAATGAGTGTGTCCACATGGAGGTGTGCACACTGAAGTGTTAGAATTTGTCCACATGGAGGTGTGCACACAGAACTGTTAGAATGAGTGTGTCCACATGGAGGTGTGCACACTGAACTGTTAGAATGACTGTGCCCACATGGGGTTAGCACACTGAACTGTTGAAATGAGTGTGTCCCTGTGGAGGTGTGCACACTGAACTGTTAGAATGAGTGTGTCCTCATGGAGGTGTGCAGACTGAACTGTGAGATTGAGTGTGCCCACATGGAGTTGTGCACACTGAACTGTTAGAATGAGTGTGCCCACATGGAGGTGTGCACACTGAACTGTTAGAATGAGTGTGCCCACATGGAGGTGTGCACACTGAACTGTTAGAATGAGTGTTTCCACAAGGAGGTGTGCACACTGAACTGTTAGAATGAGTGTGTCCCTGTGGAGGTGTGCACACTGAAATGTTAGAATGAATGTGTCCACATGGAGGTGTGAACACTGAACTGTTAGAATGAGTGTGCCCACATGGAGGTGTGCACACTGAACTGTTAGAATGAGTGTGTCCACATGGAGGTGTGCACACTGAACTGTTAGATTGAGTGTGTCCCTGTGGAGGGGTGCACACTGAAATGTTAGAATGAGTGTGTCCACATGGAGGTGTTCACACTGAACTGTTAGAATGAGTGTGCCCACATGGAGGTGTGAACACTGAACTGTTAGAATTAGTGTGTCCACATGGAGGTGTGCACACTGAATTCTTAGAATGAGTGTGTCCACATGGAGGTGTGCACACTGAACTGTTAAAATGAGTGTGTCCACTTGGAGGTGTGCACACTGAACTTTTAGAATGAGTGTGTCCCTGTGGAGTTGTGCACACTGTACTGTTAGAATGAGTGTGTCCACATGGAGGTGTGCACACTGAACTGTTAGAATGAGTGTGTCCACATGGAGGTGTGCACACTGAATTGTTAGAATGACTGTGCCCACATGGGGTTAGCACACTGAACTGTTAGAATGAGTGTGTCCCTGTGGAGGTGTGCACACTGAACTGTTAGAATGAGTGTGCCCTCATGGAGGTGTGCAGACTGTACTGTTAGATTGAGTGTGCCCACATGGAGTTGTGCACACTGAACTGTTAGAATGAGTGTGCCCACATGGAGGTGTGCACACTAAACTGTTAGAATGAGTGTGCCCACATGGAGGTGTGCACACTGAACTGTTAGAATGAGTGTTTCCATAAGGAGGTGTGCACACTGAACTATTAGAATGAGTGTGCCCACATGGAGGTGTGCACACTGAACTGTTAGAATGAGTGTGCCCACATGGAGGTGTGCACACTGAACTGTTAGAATGAGTGTGTCCACATGGAGGTGTGCACACTCATCTGTTAGAATGAGTGTGTCCACATGGAGGTGTGCACACTGAACTGTTAGAATGAGTGTGTCCACATGGAGTTGTGCACACTGAACTGTTAGAATTAGTGTATCCCTGTGGAGATGTGCACACTGAACTCTTAGAATGAGTGTGTCCACATGGAGGTGTGCACACTGAACTGTTAGAATATGTCCACATGGAGGTGTGCACACTGTATTGTTAGAATGAGTGTGTCCACATGGAGTTGTGCACACTGAACTGTTAGAATGACTGTGTCCACATGGAGGTGTGCACACTGAACTGTGAGAATTTCTGTGCCCACATGGAGGTGTGCACTTTGAACTGTTAGAATGAGTGTGTCCACATGGAGGTGTGCACACTGAACTGTTTGAATGAGTGTGTCCACATGGAGGTGTGCACACTGAACTGTTAGAATGAGTGTGTCCACATGGAGGTGTGCACACTGAACTCTTAGAATGTGTGTGTCCACATGGAGGTGTGCACACTGAACAGTTAGAATGAGTGTGCACACATGGAAGTGTGCACACTGAACTGTTAGAATGAGTGTGCCCACATGGAGGTGTGCACACTGAACTGTTAGAATGAGTTTGCCCACATGGAAGTGTGCACACTGAACTGTTAGAATGAGTGTGCCCACATGGAGGTGTGCACACAGAACTGTTAGAATGAGTGTGCCCACATGGAGGTGTGTACACTGAACTGTTAGAATGAGTGTGTCCACATGGAGGTGTGCAGACTGAACTGTTAGAATGAGTGTGTCCACATGGAGGTGTGCAGACTGAACTGTTAGAATGAGTGTGCCCACATGGAGGTGTGCACACTGAACTGTTAGAATGAGTGTGCCCACATGGAGGTGTGAACACTGAACTGTTAGAATGAGTGTGCCCACATGGAGGTGTGCACACTGAACTGTTAGAATGAGTGTGCCCACATGGAGGTGAGCACACTGAACTGTGAGAATGAGTGTGTCCACATGGAGGTGTGCACACTGAACTGTTAGAATGAGTGTGTCCCTGTGGAGGTGTGCACACTGAAATGTTAGAATGAGTGTGTCCACATGGAGGTGTGCACACTGAACTGTTAGAATGAGTGTGTCCACATGGAGGTGTGCACACTGAACTGTTAGAATGAGTGTGTCCACATGGAGGTGTGCACACTTAACTGTTAGAATGAGTGTGTCCACTTGGAGATGTGCACACTGAACTGTTAGAATGAGTGTGCACACATGGAGGTGTGCACACTGTACTGTTAGAATGAGTGTGCCCACATGGAGGTGTGAACACTGAACTGTTAGAATGAGTGTGCCCACATGGAGGTTTGCACACTGAACTGTTAGAATGAGTGTGCCCACATGGATGTGGGCACATTGAACTGTTAGAATGAGTGTGTCCACATGGAGGTGTGCACACTGAACTGTTAGAATGAGTGTGTCCCTGTGGAGGTGTGCACACTGAAATGTTAGAATGAGTGTGTCCACATGGAGGTGTGCACACTGAACTGTTAGAATGAGTGTGCCCACATGGAGGTGTGAACACTGAACTGTTAGAATTAGTGTGTCCACATGGAGGTGTGCACACTGAATTCTTAGAATGAGTGTGTCCACATGGAGGTGTGCACACTGAACTTTTAGAATGAGTGTGTCCCTGTGGAGTTGTGCACACTGTACTGTTAGAATGAGTGTGTCCACATGGAGGTGTGCACACTGAACAGTTAAAATGAGTGTGTCCACATGGAGGTGTGCACACTGAACTGTTAGAATGACTGTGCCCACATGGGGTTAGCACACTGAACTGTTAGAATGAGTGTGTCCTTGTGGAGGTGTGCACACTGAACTGTTAGAATGAGTGTGTCCACACGGAAGTGTGCACACTGAACTGTTAGAATGAGTGTGTCCACATTGAGGTGTGCACACTGAACTGTTAGAATGAGTGTGTCCCTGTGGAGGTGTGCACACTGAACTGTTAGAATGAGTGTGTCCACATGGAGGTGTGCACACTGAATTCTTAGAATGAGTGTGTCCACATGGAGGTGTGCACACTGAACTGTTAGAATGAGTGTGTCCACATGGAGGTGTGCACACTGAACTGTTAGAATGAGTGTGTCCACATGGAGGTGTGCACACTGAACTGTTAGAATGACTGTGCCCACATGGGGTTAGCACACTGAACTGTTAGAATGAGTGTGTCCCTGTGGAGGTGTGCACACTGAACTGTTAGAATGAGTGTGTCCACATGGAAGTGTGCACACTGAACTGTTAGAATGAGTGTGTCCACATGGAGGTGTGCACACTGAACTGTTAGAATGAGTGTGTCCCTGTGGAGGTGTGCACACTGAACTGTTAGAATGAGTGTGTCCACATGGAGGTTTGCACACTGAACTGTTAGAATGAGTGTGTCCCTGTGGAGGTGTGCACACTGAACTGTTAGAATGAGTGTGCCCACATGGAGGTGTGCACACTGAAGTGTTAGAATTTGTCCACATGGAGGTGTGCACACTGAATTGTTAGAATGAGTGTGTCCACATGGAGGTGTGCACACTGAACTGTTAGAATGAGTGTGCCCACATGGATGTGTGCAGACTGAACTGTTAGAATGAGTGTGCCCACATGGAGGTGTGCACACTGAACTGTTAGAATGAGTGTGTCCACATGGAGGTGTGCACACTGAACTGTTAGAATGAGTGTGTCCACATGGAGGTGTGCACACTGAACTGTTAGAATATGTCCACATGGAGGTGTGCACACTGTATTGTTAGAATGAGTGTGTCCACATGGAGTTGTGCACACTGAAGTGTTAGAATGACTGTGTCCACATGAAGGTGTGCACACTGAACTGTTAGAATGAGTGTGCCCACATGTAGTTGTGCACATGAACTGTTAGTATGACTGTATACATGGAGGTGTGCACACTGAACTGTTAGAATGACTGTGCCCACATGGAGGTGTGCACTTTGAACTGTTAGAATGACTGTGTCCCTGTGGAGGTGTGCACACTGAACTGTTAGAATGTGTGTGTCCACATGGAAGTGTGCACACTGAACTTTTAGAATGAGTGTGTCCACATGGAGGTGTGCACACTCAACTGTTAGAATGAGTGTGTCCACATGGAGGTGTGCACACTGAACTCTTAGAATTAGTGTATCCCTGTGGAGATGTGCACACTGAACTGTTAGAATGAGTGTGTCCACATGGAGGTGTGCACACTGAACTGTTAGAATGAGTGTGTCCACATGGAGGTGTGCACTCTGAACTGTTAGAATGAGTGTGTCCACTTGGAGGTGTGCACACTGAACTGTTAGAACGAGTGTGCCCACATGGAGGTGTGCACACTGAACTGTTAGAATGAGTGTGCCCACATGGAGGTGTGAACACTGAACTGTTTGAATGAGTGTGCCCACATGGAGGTGTGCACACTGAACTGTTAGAATGAGTGTGCCCACATGGAGGTGTGCACACTGAACTGTTAGAATGAGTGTGTCCACATGGAGGTGTGCACACTGAACTGTTAGAATGAGTGTGTCCATGTCGAGGTGTGCACACTGAACTGTTAGAATGAGTGTGTCCACATGGAGGTGTGCACACTGAAGTGTTAGAATTTGTCCACATGGAGGTGTGCACACTGAACTGTTAGAATGAGTGTGTCCACATGGAGGTGTGCACACTGAACTGTTAGAATGAGTGTGTCCACATGGAGGTGTGCACACTGAACTGTTAGAATGAGTGTGCCCACATGGAGGTGTGAACACTGAACTGTTAGAATGAGTGTGCCCACATGGAGGTGTGCACACTGAACTGTTAGAATGAGTGTGTCCACATGGAGTTGTGCACACTGAATTCTTAGAATGAGTGTGTCCACATGGAGGTGTGCACACTGAACTGTTTGAATGAGTGTGTCCACATGGAGGTGTGAACACTGAACTTTTAGAATGAGTGTGTCCCTGTGGAGCTGTGCACACTGTACTGTTAGAATGAGTGTGACCACATGGAGGTGTGCACACTGAACTGTTAGAATGAGTGTGCCCACATGGAGGTGTGCACACTGAACTGTTAGAATGAGTGTTTCCACAAGGAGGTGTGCACACAGAACTATTAGAATGAGTGTGCCCACATGGAGGTGTGCACACTGAACTGTTAGAATGAGTGTGCCCACATGGAGGTGTGCACACTGAACTGTTAGAATGAGTGTGTCCTCATGGAGGTGTGCACACTCAACTGTTAGAATGAGTGTGTCCACATGGAGGTGTGCACACTGAACTGTTAGAATGAGTGTGTCCACATGCAGTTGTGCACACTGAACTGTTAGAATTAGTGTATCCCTGTGGAGATGTGCACACTGAACTCTTAGAATGAGTGTGTCCACATGGAGGTGTGCACACTGAATTGTTAGAATGAGTGTTTCCACATGGAGGTGTGCACACTGAACTGTTAGAATATGTCCACATGGAGGTGTGCACACTGTATTGTTAGAATGAGTGTGTCCACATGGAGTTGTGCACACTGAACTGTTAGAATGACTGTGTCCACATGAAGGTGTGCACACTGAAATGTTAGAATGAGTGTGTCCACATGGAGGTGTGCACACTGAACTGTGAGAATGACTGTGCCCACATGGAGGTGTGCACTTTGAACTGTTAGAATGAGTGTGTCCACATGGAGGTGTGCACACTGAACTGTTAGAATGAGTGTGTCCACATGGAGGTGTGCACACTGAACTGTTAGAATGAGTGTGTCCACATGGAGGTGTGCACACTGAACTGTTAGAATGTGTGTGTCCACATGGAGGTGTGCACACTGAACTGTTAGAATGTGTGTGCCCACATGGAAGTGTGCACACTGAAATGTTAGAATGAGTGTGCCCACATGGAGGTGTGCACACTGAACTGTTAGAATGAGTGTGCCCACATAGAAGTGGGCACACTGAACTGTTAGAATGAGTGTGCCCACATGGAGGTGTGCAGACTGAACTGTTAGAATGAGTGTGCCCACATGGAGGTGTGCCCACTGAACTGTTAGAATGAGTGTGCCCACATGGAGGTGTGAACACTGAACTGTTAGAATGAGTGTGCCCACATGGAGGTGTGCACACTGAACTGTTAGAATGAGTGTGCCCACATGGAGGTGAGCACACTGAACTGTGAGAATGAGTGTGTCCACATGGAGGTGTGCACACTGAACTGTTAGAATGAGTGTGTCCCTGTGGAGGTGTGCACACTGAAATGTTAGAATGAGTGTGTCCACATGGAGGTGTGCACACTGAACTGTTAGAATGAGTGTGTCCACATGGAGGTGTGCACACTGAACTGTTAGAATGAGTGTGTCCACATGGAGGTGTGCACACCTAACTGTTAGAATGAGTGTGTCCACTTGGAGGTGTGCACACTGAACTGTTAGAATGAGTGTGCACACATGGAGGTGTGCACACTGAACTTTTAGAATGAGTGTGTCCCTGTGGAGTTGGGCACACTGTCCTGTTAGAATGAGTGTGTCCACATGGAGGTGTGCACAATGAACTGTTATAATGAGTGTGTCCACATGGAGGTGTGCACACTGAACTGTTAGAATGACTGTGCCCACATGGGGTTAGCACACTGAACTGTTAGAATGAGTGTGTCCCTGTGGAGGTGTGCACACTGAACTGTTAGAATGAGTGTGTCCACATGGAAGTGTGCACACTGAACTGTTAGAATGAGTGTGTCCACATGGAGGTGTGCACACTGAACTGTTAGAATGAGTGTGTCCCTGTGGAGGTGTGCACACTGAACTGTTAGAATGAGTGTGTCCACATGGAGGTGTGCACACTGAATTCTTAGAATGAGTGTGTCCACATGGAGGTGTGCACACTGAACTGTTAGAATGAGTGTGTCCACATGGAGGTGTGCACACTGAACTTTTAGAATGAGTGTGTCCCTGTGGAGTTGTGCACACTGTACTGTTAGAATGAGTGTGTCCACATGGAGGTGTGCACACTGAACTGTTAGAATGAGTGTGTCCACATGGAGGTGTGCACACTGAACTGTTAGAATGACTGTGCCCACATGGGGTTAGCACACTGAACTGTTAGAATGAGTGTGTCCCTGTGGAGGTGTGCACAGTGAACTGTTAGAATGAGTGTGTCCACATGGAAGTGTGCACACTGAACTGTTAGAATGAGTGTGTCCACATGGAGGTGTGCACACTGAACTGTTAGAATGAGTGTGTCCCTGTGGAGGTGTGCACACTGAACTTTTAGAATGAGTGTGTCCACATGGAGGTGTGCACACTGAACTGTTAGAATGAGTGTGTCCCTGTGGAGGTGTGCACACTGAAATGTTAGAATGAGTGTGTCCACATGGAGGTGTGCACACTGAAGTTTTAGAATTTGTCCACATGGAGGTGTGCACACTGAATTGTTAGAATGAGTGTGCCCACATGGATGTGTGCAGACTGAACTGTTAGAATGAGTGTGCCCACATGGAGGTGTGCACACTGAACTGTTAGAATGAGTGTGCCCTCATGGAGTTGTGCACACTGAACTGTTAGAATGAGTGTGCCCACATGGAGGTGTGCACACTGAACTGTTAGAATGAGTGTGTCCACATGGAGGTGTGCACACTAAACTGTTAGAATGAGTGTGCCCACATGGAGGTGTGAACACTGAACTGTTAGAATGAGTGTGCCCACATGGAGGTATGCACACTGAACTGTTAGAATGAGTGTGTCCACATGGAGGTGTGCACACTGATTTCTTAGAATGAGTGTGTCCACATGGAGGTGTGCACACTGAACTGTTAGAATGAGTGTGTCCACATGGAGGTGTGCACACTGAACTGTTAGAATATGTCCACATGGAGGTGTGCACACTGTATTGTTAGAGTGAGTGTGTCCACATGGAGTTGTGCACACTGAAGTGTTAGAATGACTGTGTCCACATGAAGGTGTGCACACTGAACTGTTAGAATGAGTGTGCCCACATGTAGTTGTGCACATGAACTGTTAGAATGACTGTGTACACATGGAGGTGTGCACACTGAACTGTTAGAATGACTGTGCCCACATGGAGGTGTGCACTTTGAAGTGTTAGAATGACTGTGTCCCTGTGGAGGTGTGCACACTGAACTGTTAGAATGTGTGTGTCCACATGGATGTGTGCACACTGAACTGTTAGAATGAGTGTGTCCACATGGAGGTGTGCACACTGAACTGTTAGAATGAGTGTGCCCACATGGAGGTGTGCAGACTGAACTGTTAGAATGAGTGTGCCCACAAGGAGGTAAGCACACTGAAATGTTAGAATGAGTGTGCCCACATGGAGGTGTTCACACTGAACTGTTAGAATGAGTGTGCCCACATGGAGGTGTGAACACTGAACTGTTAGAATGAGTGTGCCCACATGGAGGTGTGCACACTGAACTGTTAGAATGAGTGTGCCCACATGGAGGTGTGCACACTGAACTGTTAGAATGAGTGTGTCCACATGGAGGTGTGCACACTGAACTGTTAGAATGAGTGTGTCCCTGTGGAGGTGTGCACACTGAAATGTTAGAATGAGTGTGTCCACATGGAGGTGTGCACACTGAACTGTTAGAATGAGTGTGTCCCTGTGGAGGTGTGCACACTGAACTGTTAGAATGAGTGTGTCCACATGGAGGTGTGCACACTGTATTGTTAGAATGAGTGTGTCCACATGGAGTTGTGTACCCTGAACTGTTAGAATGACTGTGTCCTCATGAAGGTGTGCACACTGAACTCTTAGAATGAGTGTGTCCACATGGAGGTGTGAACACTGAACTGTTAGAATGAGTGTGTCCACTTGGAGGTGTGCACACTGAACTGTTAGAATGAGTGTGCCCACATGGAGGTGTGAACACTGAACTGTTAGAATGAGTGTGCCCACATGGAGGTGTGCACACTGAACTGTTAGAATGAGTGTGTCCACATGGAGTTGTGCACACTGAATTCTTAGAATGAGTGTGTCCACATGGAGGTGTGCACACTGAACTGTTTGAATGAGTGTGTCCACATGGAGGTGTGAACACTGAACTTTTAGAATGAGTGTGTCCCTGTGGAGCTGTGCACACTGTACTGTTAGAATGAGTGTGACCACATGGAGGTGTGCACACTGAACTGTTAGAATGAGTGTGCCCACATGGAGGTGTGCACACTGAACTGTTAGAATGAGTGTTTCCACAAGGAGGTGTGCACACAGAACTATTAGAATGAGTGTGCCCACATGGAGGTGTGCACACTGAACTGTTAGAATGAGTGTGCCCACATGGAGGTGTGCACACTGAACTGTTAGAATGAGTGTGTCCTCATGGAGGTGTGCACACTCAACTGTTAGAATGAGTGTGTCCACATGGAGGTGTGCACACTGAACTGTTAGAATGAGTGTGTCCACATGCAGTTGTGCACACTGAACTGTTAGAATTAGTGTATCCCTGTGGAGATGTGCACACTGAACTCTTAGAATGAGTGTGTCCACATGGAGGTGTGCACACTGAATTGTTAGAATGAGTGTTTCCACATGGAGGTGTGCACACTGAACTGTTAGAATATGTCCACATGGAGGTGTGCACACTGTATTGTTAGAATGAGTGTGTCCACATGGAGTTGTGCACACTGAACTGTTAGAATGACTGTGTCCACATGAAGGTGTGCACACTGAAATGTTAGAATGAGTGTGTCCACATGGAGGTGTGCACACTGAACTGTGAGAATGACTGTGCCCACATGGAGGTGTGCACTTTGAACTGTTAGAATGAGTGTGTCCACATGGAGGTGTGCACACTGAACTGTTAGAATGAGTGTGTCCACATGGAGGTGTGCACACTGAACTGTTAGAATGAGTGTGTCCACATGGAGGTGTGCACACTGAACTGTTAGAATGTGTGTGTCCACATGGAGGTGTGCACACTGAACTGTTAGAATGTGTGTGCCCACATGGAAGTGTGCACACTGAAATGTTAGAATGAGTGTGCCCACATGGAGGTGTGCACACTGAACTGTTAGAATGAGTGTGCCCACATAGAAGTGGGCACACTGAACTGTTAGAATGAGTGTGCCCACATGGAGGTGTGCAGACTGAACTGTTAGAATGAGTGTGCCCACATGGAGGTGTGCACACTGAACTGTTAGAATGAGTGTGCCCACATGGAGGTGTGAACACTGAACTGTTAGAATGAGTGTGCCCACATGGAGGTGTGCACACTGAACTGTTAGAATGAGTGTGCCCACATGGAGGTGAGCACACTGAACTGTGAGAATGAGTGTGTCCACATGGAGGTGTGCACACTGAACTGTTAGAATGAGTGTGTCCCTGTGGAGGTGTGCACACTGAAATGTTAGAATGAGTGTGTCCACATGGAGGTGTGCACACTGAACTGTTAGAATGAGTGTGTCCACATGGAGGTGTGCACACTGAACTGTTAGAATGAGTGTGTCCACATGGAGGTGTGCACACCTAACTGTTAGAATGAGTGTGTCCACTTGGAGGTGTGCACACTGAACTGTTAGAATGAGTGTGCACACATGGAGGTGTGCACACTGAACTTTTAGAATGAGTGTGTCCCTGTGGAGTTGGGCACACTGTCCTGTTAGAATGAGTGTGTCCACATGGAGGTGTGCACAATGAACTGTTATAATGAGTGTGTCCACATGGAGGTGTGCACACTGAACTGTTAGAATGACTGTGCCCACATGGGGTTAGCACACTGAACTGTTAGAATGAGTGTGTCCCTGTGGAGGTGTGCACACTGAACTGTTAGAATGAGTGTGTCCACATGGAAGTGTGCACACTGAACTGTTAGAATGAGTGTGTCCACATGGAGGTGTGCACACTGAACTGTTAGAATGAGTGTGTCCCTGTGGAGGTGTGCACACTGAACTGTTAGAATGAGTGTGTCCACATGGAGGTGTGCACACTGAATTCTTAGAATGAGTGTGTCCACATGGAGGTGTGCACACTGAACTGTTAGAATGAGTGTGTCCACATGGAGGTGTGCACACTGAACTTTCAGAATGAGTGTGTCCCTGTGGAGTTGTGCACACTGTACTGTTAGAATGAGTGTGTCCACATGGAGGTGTGCACACTGAACTGTTAGAATGAGTGTGTCCACATGGAGGTGTGCACACTGAACTGTTAGAATGACTGTGCCCACATGGGGTTAGCACACTGAACTGTTAGAATGAGTGTGTCCCTGTGGAGGTGTGCACAGTGAACTGTTAGAATGAGTGTGTCCACATGGAAGTGTGCACACTGAACTGTTAGAATGAGTGTGTCCACATGGAGGTGTGCACACTGAACTGTTAGAATGAGTGTGTCCCTGTGGAGGTGTGCACACTGAACTGTTAGAATGAGTGTGTCCACATGGAGGTGTGCACACTGAACTGTTAGAATGAGTGTGTCCCTGTGGAGGTGTGCACACTGAAATGTTAGAATGAGTGTGTCCACATGGAGGTGTGCACACTGAAGTTTTAGAATTTGTCCACATGGAGGTGTGCACACTGAATTGTTAGAATGAGTGTGCCCACATGGATGTGTGCAGACTGAACTGTTAGAATGAGTGTGCCCACATGGAGGTGTGCACACTGAACTGTTAGAATGAGTGTGCCCTCATGGAGTTGTGCACACTGAACTCTTAGAATGAGTGTGCCCACATGGAGGTGTGCACACTGAACTGTTAGAATGAGTGTGTCCACATGGAGGTGTGCACACTAAACTGTTAGAATGAGTGTGCCCACATGGAGGTGTGAACACTGAACTGTTAGAATGAGTGTGCCCACATGGAGGTATGCACACTGAACTGTTAGAATGAGTGTGTCCACATGGAGGTGTGCACACTGAATTCTTAGAATGAGTGTGTCCACATGGAGGTGTGCACACTGAACTGTTAGAATGAGTGTGTCCACATGGAGGTGTGCACACTGAACTGTTAGAATATGTCCACATGGAGGTGTGCACACTGTATTGTTAGAGTGAGTGTGTCCACATGGAGTTGTGCACACTGAAGTGTTAGAATGACTGTGTCCACATGAAGGTGTGCACACTGAACTGTTAGAATGAGTGTGCCCACATGTAGTTGTGCACATGAACTGTTAGAATGACTGTGTACACATGGAGGTGTGCACACTGAACTGTTAGAATGACTGTGCCCACATGGAGGTGTGCACTTTGAAGTGTTAGAATGACTGTGTCCCTGTGGAGGTGTGCACACTGAACTGTTAGAATGTGTGTGTCCACATGGATGTGTGCACACTGAACTGTTAGAATGAGTGTGTCCACATGGAGGTGTGCACACTGAACTGTTAGAATGAGTGTGCCCACATGGAGGTGTGCAGACTGAACTGTTAGAATGAGTGTGCCCACAAGGAGGTAAGCACACTGAAATGTTAGAATGAGTGTGCCCACATGGAGGTGTTCACACTGAACTGTTAGAATGAGTGTGCCCACATGGAGGTGTGAACACTGAACTGTTAGAATGAGTGTGCCCACATGGAGGTGTGCACACTGAACTGTTAGAATGAGTGTGCCCACATGGAGGTGTGCACACTGAACTGTTAGAATGAGTGTGTCCACATGGAGGTGTGCACACTGAACTGTTAGAATGAGTGTGTCCCTGTGGAGGTGTGCACACTGAAATGTTAGAATGAGTGTGTCCACATGGAGGTGTGCACACTGAACTGTTAGAATGAGTGTGTCCCTGTGGAGGTGTGCACACTGAACTGTTAGAATGAGTGTGTCCACATGGAGGTGTGCACACTGTATTGTTAGAATGAGTGTGTCCACATGGAGTTGTGTACCCTGAACTGTTAGAATGACTGTGTCCTCATGAAGGTGTGCACACTGAACTCTTAGAATGAGTGTGTCCACATGGAGGTGTGAACACTGAACTGTGAGAATGACTGTGCCCACATGGAGGTGTGCACTTTGAACTGTTAGAATGAGTGTGTCCACATGGAGGTGTGCACACTGAACTGTTAGAATGAGTGTGCCCACATGGAGGTGTGCACACTGAACTGTTAGAATGAGTGTGTCCACATGGAGGTGTGCACACTGAACTGTTAGAATGAGTGTGCCCACATGGAGGTGTGCAGACTGAACTGTTAGAATGAGTGTGCCCACATGGAGGTGTGCACACTGAACTGTTAGAATGAGTGTGCCCACATGGAGGTGTGAACACTGAACTGTTAGAATGAGTGTGCCCACATGGAGGTGTGCACACTGAACTGTTAGAATGAGTGTGCCCACATGGAGGTGGGCACACTGAACTGTGAGAATGAGTGTGTCCACATGGAGGTGTGCACACTGAACTGTTAGAATGAGTGTGTCCCTGTGGAGGTGTGCACACTGAAATGTTAGAATGAGTGTGTCCACATGGAGGTGTGCACACTGAACTGTTAGAATGAGTGTGTCCACATGGAGGTGTGCACACTTAACTGTTAGAATGAGTGTGTCCACTTGGAGGTGTGCACACTGAACTGTTAGAATGAGTGTGCCCACATGGAGGTGTGCACACTGTACTGTTAGAATGAGTGTGCCCACATGGAGGTGTGAACACTGAACTGTTAGAATGAGTGTGCCCACATGGAGGTGTGCACACTGAACTGTTATAATGAGTGTGCCCACATGTATGTGGGCACACTGAACTGTTAGAATGAATGTGTCCAAATGGAGGTGTGCACACTGAACTGTTAGAATGAGTGTGTCCCTGTGGAGGTGTGCACACTGAAATGTTAGAATGAATGTGTCCACATGGAGGTGTGAACACTGAACTGTTAGAATGAGTGTGCCAACATGCAGGTGTGCACACTGAACTGTTAGAATGAGTGTGTCCACATGGAGGTGTGCACACTGAACTGTTAGAATGAGTGTGTCCCTGTGGAGGTGTGCACACTGAAATGTTAGAATGAGTGTGTCCACATGGAGGTGTGCACACTGAACTGTTAGAATGAGTGTGCCCACATGGAGATGTGAACACTGAACTGTTAGAATTAGTGTGTCCACATGGAGGTGTGCACACTGAATTCTTAGAATGAGAGTGTCCACATGGAGGTGTGCACACTGAACTGTTAAAATGAGTGTGTCCACATGGAGGTGTGCACACTGAACTTTTAGAATGAGTGTGTCCGTGTGGAGTTGTGCACACTGTACTGTTAGAATGAGTGTGTCCACATGGAGGTGTGCACACTGAACTGTTAGAATGAGTGTGTCCACATGGAGGTGTGCACACTGAACTGTTAGAATGACTGTGCCCACATGGGGTTAGCACACTGAACTGTTAGAATGAGTGTGTCCCTGTGGAGGTGAGCACACTGAACTGTTAGAATGAGTGTGTCCACATGGAAGTGTGCACACTGAACTGTTAGAATGAGTGTGTCCACATGGAGGTGTGCACACTGAACTGTTAGAATGAGTGTGTCCCTGTGGAGGTGTGCACACTGAACTGTTAGAATGAGTGTTCCACATGGAGGTGTGCACACTGAATTCTTAGAATGAGTGTGTCCACATGGAGGTGTGCACACTGAACTGTTAGAATGAGTGTGTCCACATGGAGGTGTGCACACTGAACTTTTAGAATGAGTGTGTCCCTGTGGAGTTGTGCACACTGTACTGTTAGAATGAGTGTGTCCACATGGAGGTGTGCACACTGAACTGTTAGAATGAGTGTGTCCACATGGAGGTGTGCACACTGAACTGTTAGAATGACTGTGCCCACATGGGGTTAGCACACTGAACTGTTAGAATGAGTGTGTCCCTGTGGAGGTGTGCACACTGAACTGTTAGAATGAGTGTGTCCACATGGAATGTGCACACTGAACTGTTAGAATGAGTGTGTCCACATGGAGGTGTGCACACTGAACTGTTAGAATGAGTGTGTCCCTGTGGAGGTGTGCACACTGAACTGTTAGAATAAGTGTGTCCACATGGAGGTGTGCACACTGAACTGTTAGAATGAGTGTGTCCCTGTGGAGGTGTGCACACTGAAATGTTAGAATGAGTGTGTCCACATGGAGGTGTGCACACTGAAGTGTTAGAATTTGTCCACATGGAGGTGTGCACACTGAATTGTTAGAATGAGTGTGTCCACATGGAGGTGTGCACACTGAACTGTTAGAATGAGTGTGCCCACATGGATGTGTGCATTCTGAACTGTTAGAATGAGTGTGCCCACATGGAGGTGTGCACACTGAACTGTTAGAATGAGTGTGCCCACATGGAGGTGTGCACACTGAACTGTTAGAATGAGTGTGCCCACATGGAGGTGTGCACACTGAACTGTTAGAATGAGTGTGTCCACATGGAGGTGTGCACACTTAACTGTTAGAATGAGTGTGTCCACTTGGAGGTGTGCACACTGTACTGTTAGCATGAGTGTGCCCACATGAAGGTGTGAACACTGAACTGTTAGAATGAGTGTGCCCACATGGAGGTGTCCACACTGAACTGTTAGAATGAGTGTGCCCACATGGAGGTGTGCACACTGAACTGTTAGAATGAGTGTGTCCCTGTGGAGGTGTGCACACTGAAATGTTAGAATGAGTGTGTCCACATGGAGGTGTGCACACTGAAGTGTTAGAATTTGTCCACATGGAGGTGTGCACACTGAATTGTTAGAAGGAGTGTGTCCACATGGAGGTGTGCACACTGAACTGTTAGAATGAGTGTGCCCACATGGATGTGTGCAGACTGAACTGTTAGAATGAGTGTGCCCACATGGAGGTGTGCACACTGAACTGTTAGAATGAGTGTGCCCACATGGAGGTGTGCACACTGAACTGTTAGAATGAGTGTGTCCTCATGGAGGTGTGCACACTCAACTGTTAGAATGAGTGTGTCCACATGGAGGTGTGCACACTGAACTGTTAGAATGAGTGTGTCCACATGCAGTTGTGCACACTGAACTGTTAGAATTAGTGTATCCCTGTGGAGATGTGCACACTGAACTCTTAGAATGAGTGTGTCCACATGGAGGTGTGCACACTGAATTGTTAGAATGAGTGTTTCCACATGGAGGTGTGCACACTGAACTGTTAGAATATGTCCACATGGAGGTGTGCACACTGTATTGTTAGAATGAGTGTGTCCACATGGAGTTGTGCACACTGAACTGTTAGAATGACTGTGTCCACATGAAGGTGTGCACACTGAAATGTTAGAATGAGTGTGTCCACATGGAGGTGTGCACACTGAACTGTGAGAATGACTGTGCCCACATGGAGGTGTGCACTTTGAACTGTTAGAATGAGTGTGTCCACATGGAGGTGTGCACACTGAACTGTTAGAATGAGTGTGTCCACATGGAGGTGTGCACACTGAACTGTTAGAATGAGTGTGTCCACATGGAGGTGTGCACACTGAACTGTTAGAATGTGTGTGTCCACATGGAGGTGTGCACACTGAACTGTTAGAATGTGTGTGCCCACATGGAAGTGTGCACACTGAAATGTTAGAATGAGTGTGCCCACATGGAGGTGTGCACACTGAACTGTTAGAATGAGTGTGCCCACATAGAAGTGGGCACACTGAACTGTTAGAATGAGTGTGCCCACATGGAGGTGTGCAGACTGAACTGTTAGAATGAGTGTGCCCACATGGAGGTGTGCACACTGAACTGTTAGAATGAGTGTGCCCACATGGAGGTGTGAACACTGAACTGTTAGAATGAGTGTGCCCACATGGAGGTGTGCACACTGAACTGTTAGAATGAGTGTGCCCACATGGAGGTGAGCACACTGAACTGTGAGAATGAGTGTGTCCACATGGAGGTGTGCACACTGAACTGTTAGAATGAGTGTGTCCCTGTGGAGGTGTGCACACTGAAATGTTAGAATGAGTGTGTCCACATGGAGGTGTGCACACTGAACTGTTAGAATGAGTGTGTCCACATGGAGGTGTGCACACTGAACTGTTAGAATGAGTGTGTCCACATGGAGGTGTGCACACCTAACTGTTAGAATGAGTGTGTCCACTTGGAGGTGTGCACACTGAACTGTTAGAATGAGTGTGCACACATGGAGGTGTGCACACTGAACTTTTAGAATGAGTGTGTCCCTGTGGAGTTGGGCACACTGTCCTGTTAGAATGAGTGTGTCCACATGGAGGTTTGCACAATGAACTGTTATAATGAGTGTGTCCACATGGAGGTGTGCACACTGAACTGTTAGAATGACTGTGCCCACATGGGGTTAGCACACTGAACTGTTAGAATGAGTGTGTCCCTGTGGAGGTGTGCACACTGAACTGTTAGAATGAGTGTGTCCACATGGAAGTGTGCACACTGAACTGTTAGAATGAGTGTGTCCACATGGAGGTGTGCACACTGAACTGTTAGAATGAGTGTGTCCCTGTGGAGGTGTGCACACTGAACTGTTAGAATGAGTGTGTCCACATGGAGGTGTGCACACTGAATTCTTAGAATGAGTGTGTCCACATGGAGGTGTGCACACTGAACTGTTAGAATGAGTGTGTCCACATGGAGGTGTGCACACTGAACTTTTAGAATGAGTGTGTCCCTGTGGAGTTGTGCACACTGTACTGTTAGAATGAGTGTGTCCACATGGAGGTGTGCACACTGAACTGTTAGAATGAGTGTGTCCACATGGAGGTGTGCACACTGAACTGTTAGAATGACTGTGCCCACATGGGGTTAGCACACTGAACTGTTAGAATGAGTGTGTCCCTGTGGAGGTGTGCACAGTGAACTGTTAGAATGAGTGTGTCCACATGGAAGTGTGCACACTGAACTGTTAGAATGAGTGTGTCCACATGGAGGTGTGCACACTGAACTGTTAGAATGAGTGTGTCCCTGTGGAGGTGTGCACACTGAACTGTTAGAATGAGTGTGTCCACATGGAGGTGTGCACACTGAACTGTTAGAATGAGTGTGTCCCTGTGGAGGTGTGCACACTGAAATGTTAGAATGAGTGTGTCCACATGGAGGTGTGCACACTGAAGTTTTAGAATTTGTCCACATGGAGGTGTGCACACTGAATTGTTAGAATGAGTGTGCCCACATGGATGTGTGCAGACTGAACTGTTAGAATGAGTGTGCCCACATGGAGGTGTGCACACTGAACTGTTAGAATGAGTGTGCCCTCATGGAGTTGTGCACACTGAACTCTTAGAATGAGTGTGCCCACATGGAGGTGTGCACACTGAACTGTTAGAATGAGTGTGTCCACATGGAGGTGTGCACACTAAACTGTTAGAATGAGTGTGCCCACATGGAGGTGTGAACACTGAACTGTTAGAATGAGTGTGCCCACATGGAGGTATGCACACTGAACTGTTAGAATGAGTGTGTCCACATGGAGGTGTGCACACTGAATTCTTAGAATGAGTGTGTCCACATGGAGGTGTGCACACTGAACTGTTAGAATGAGTGTGTCCACATGGAGGTGTGCACACTGAACTGTTAGAATATGTCCACATGGAGGTGTGCACACTGTATTGTTAGAGTGAGTGTGTCCACATGGAGTTGTGCACACTGAAGTGTTAGAATGACTGTGTCCACATGAAGGTGTGCACACTGAACTGTTAGAATGAGTGTGCCCACATGTAGTTGTGCACATGAACTGTTAGAATGACTGTGTACACATGGAGGTGTGCACACTGAACTGTTAGAATGACTGTGCCCACATGGAGGTGTGCACTTTGAAGTGTTAGAATGACTGTGTCCCTGTGGAGGTGTGCACACTGAACTGTTAGAATGTGTGTGTCCACATGGATGTGTGCACACTGAACTGTTAGAATGAGTGTGTCCACATGGAGGTGTGCACACTGAACTGTTAGAATGAGTGTGCCCACATGGAGGTGTGCAGACTGAACTGTTAGAATGAGTGTGCCCACAAGGAGGTAAGCACACTGAAATGTTAGAATGAGTGTGCCCACATGGAGGTGTTCACACTGAACTGTTAGAATGAGTGTGCCCACATGGAGGTGTGAACACTGAACTGTTAGAATGAGTGTGCCCACATGGAGGTGTGCACACTGAACTGTTAGAATGAGTGTGCCCACATGGAGGTGTGCACACTGAACTGTTAGAATGAGTGTGTCCACATGGAGGTGTGCACACTGAACTGTTAGAATGAGTGTGTCCCTGTGGAGGTGTGCACACTGAAATGTTAGAATGAGTGTGTCCACATGGAGGTGTGCACACTGAACTGTTAGAATGAGTGTGTCCCTGTGGAGGTGTGCACACTGAACTGTTAGAATGAGTGTGTCCACATGGAGGTGTGCACACTGTATTGTTAGAATGAGTGTGTCCACATGGAGTTGTGTACCCTGAACTGTTAGAATGACTGTGTCCTCATGAAGGTGTGCACACTGAACTCTTAGAATGAGTGTGTCCACATGGAGGTGTGAACACTGAACTGTGAGAATGACTGTGCCCACATGGAGGTGTGCACTTTGAACTGTTAGAATGAGTGTGTCCACATGGAGGTGTGCACACTGAACTGTTAGAATGAGTGTGCCCACATGGAGGTGTGCACACTGAACTGTTAGAATGAGTGTGTCCACATGGAGGTGTGCACACTGAACTGTTAGAATGAGTGTGCCCACATGGAGGTGTGCAGACTGAACTGTTAGAATGAGTGTGCCCACATGGAGGTGTGCACACTGAACTGTTAGAATGAGTGTGCCCACATGGAGGTGTGAACACTGAACTGTTAGAATGAGTGTGCCCACATGGAGGTGTGCACACTGAACTGTTAGAATGAGTGTGCCCACATGGAGGTGGGCACACTGAACTGTGAGAATGAGTGTGTCCACATGGAGGTGTGCACACTGAACTGTTAGAATGAGTGTGTCCCTGTGGAGGTGTGCACACTGAAATGTTAGAATGAGTGTGTCCACATGGAGGTGTGCACACTGAACTGTTAGAATGAGTGTGTCCACATGGAGGTGTGCACACTTAACTGTTAGAATGAGTGTGTCCACTTGGAGGTGTGCACACTGAACTGTTAGAATGAGTGTGCACACATGGAGGTGTGCACACTGTACTGTTAGAATGAGTGTGCCCACATGGAGGTGTGAACACTGAACTGTTAGAATGAGTGTGCCCACATGGAGGTGTGCACACTGAACTGTTATAATGAGTGTGCCCACATGTATGTGGGCACACTGAACTGTTAGAATGAATGTGTCCAAATGGAGGTGTGCACACTGAACTGTTAGAATGAGTGTGTCCCTGTGGAGGTGTGCACACTGAAATGTTAGAATGAATGTGTCCACATGGAGGTGTGAACACTGAACTGTTAGAATGAGTGTGCCAACATGCAGGTGTGCACACTGAACTGTTAGAATGAGTGTGTCCACATGGAGGTGTGCACACTGAACTGTTAGAATGAGTGTGTCCCTGTGGAGGTGTGCACACTGAAATGTTAGAATGAGTGTGTCCACATGGAGGTGTGCACACTGAACTGTTAGAATGAGTGTGCCCACATGGAGATGTGAACACTGAACTGTTAGAATTAGTGTGTCCACATGGAGGTGTGCACACTGAATTCTTAGAATGAGAGTGTCCACATGGAGGTGTGCACACTGAACTGTTAAAATGAGTGTGTCCACATGGAGGTGTGCACACTGAACTTTTAGAATGAGTGTGTCCGTGTGGAGTTGTGCACACTGTACTGTTAGAATGAGTGTGTCCACATGGAGGTGTGCACACTGAACTGTTAGAATGAGTGTGTCCACATGGAGGTGTGCACACTGAACTGTTAGAATGACTGTGCCCACATGGGGTTAGCACACTGAACTGTTAGAATGAGTGTGTCCCTGTGGAGGTGAGCACACTGAACTGTTAGAATGAGTGTGTCCACATGGAAGTGTGCACACTGAACTGTTAGAATGAGTGTGTCCACATGGAGGTGTGCACACTGAACTGTTAGAATGAGTGTGTCCCTGTGGAGGTGTGCACACTGAACTGTTAGAATGAGTGTTCCACATGGAGGTGTGCACACTGAATTCTTAGAATGAGTGTGTCCACATGGAGGTGTGCACACTGAACTGTTAGAATGAGTGTGTCCACATGGAGGTGTGCACACTGAACTTTTAGAATGAGTGTGTCCCTGTGGAGTTGTGCACACTGTACTGTTAGAATGAGTGTGTCCACATGGAGGTGTGCACACTGAACTGTTAGAATGAGTGTGTCCACATGGAGGTGTGCACACTGAACTGTTAGAATGACTGTGCCCACATGGGGTTAGCACACTGAACTGTTAGAATGAGTGTGTCCCTGTGGAGGTGTGCACACTGAACTGTTAGAATGAGTGTGTCCACATGGAATGTGCACACTGAACTGTTAGAATGAGTGTGTCCACATGGAGGTGTGCACACTGAACTGTTAGAATGAGTGTGTCCCTGTGGAGGTGTGCACACTGAACTGTTAGAATAAGTGTGTCCACATGGAGGTGTGCACACTGAACTGTTAGAATGAGTGTGTCCCTGTGGAGGTGTGCACACTGAAATGTTAGAATGAGTGTGTCCACATGGAGGTGTGCACACTGAAGTGTTAGAATTTGTCCACATGGAGGTGTGCACACTGAATTGTTAGAATGAGTGTGTCCACATGGAGGTGTGCACACTGAACTGTTAGAATGAGTGTGCCCACATGGATGTGTGCATTCTGAACTGTTAGAATGAGTGTGCCCACATGGAGGTGTGCACACTGAACTGTTAGAATGAGTGTGCCCACATGGAGGTGTGCACACTGAACTGTTAGAATGAGTGTGCCCACATGGAGGTGTGCACACTGAACTGTTAGAATGAGTGTGTCCACATGGAGGTGTGCACACTTAACTGTTAGAATGAGTGTGTCCACTTGGAGGTGTGCACACTGTACTGTTAGCATGAGTGTGCCCACATGAAGGTGTGAACACTGAACTGTTAGAATGAGTGTGCCCACATGGAGGTGTCCACACTGAACTGTTAGAATGAGTGTGCCCACATGGAGGTGTGCACACTGAACTGTTAGAATGAGTGTGTCCCTGTGGAGGTGTGCACACTGAAATGTTAGAATGAGTGTGTCCACATGGAGGTGTGCACACTGAAGTGTTAGAATTTGTCCACATGGAGGTGTGCACACTGAATTGTTAGAAGGAGTGTGTCCACATGGAGGTGTGCACACTGAACTGTTAGAATGAGTGTGCCCACATGGATGTGTGCAGACTGAACTGTTAGAATGAGTGTGCCCACATGGAGGTGTGCACACTGAACTGTTAGAATGAGTGTGCCCACATGGAGGTGTGCACACTGAACTGTAAGAATGAGTGTGCCCACATGGAGGTGTGCACACTGAACTGTTAGAATGAGTGTGTCCACATGGAGGTGTGCACACTGAACTGTTAGAATGAGTGTGCCCACATGGAGGTGTGAACACTGAACTGTTAGAATGAGTGTGCCCACATGTAGGTATGCACACTGAACTGTTAGAATGAGTGTGTCCACATGGAGGTGTGCACACTGAATTCTTAGAATGAGTGTGTCCACATGGAGGTGTGCACACTGAACTGTTAGAATGAGTGTGTCCACATGGAGGTGTGCACACTGAACTGTTAGAATATGTCAACATGGAGGTGTGCACACTGTATTGTTAGAATGAGTGTGTCCGAATGGAGTTGTGCACACTGAAGTGTTAGAATGACTGTGTCCACATGAAGGTGTGCACACTGAACTGTTAGAATGAGTGTGCCCACATGTAGTTGTGCACATGAACTGTTAGAATGACTGTGTCCCTGTGGAGGTGTGCACACTGAACTGTTAGAATGACTGTGTCCACATGAAGGTGTGCACACTGAACTGTTAGAATGAGTGTGTCCACATGGAGGTGTGCTCACTGAACTGTTAGAATGAGTGTGTCCACATGGAGGTGTGCACACTGAACTGTTAGAATGAGTGTGTCCCTGTGGAGGTGTGCACACTGTACTGTTAGAATATGTCAACATGGAGGTGTGCACACTGTATTGTTAGAATGAGTGTGTCCGAATGGAGTTGTGCACACTGAAGTGTTAGAATGACTGTGTCCACATGATGGTGTGCACACTGAACTGTTAGAATGATTGTGCCCACATGTAGTTGTGCACATGAACTGTTAGAATGACTGTGTCCCTGTGGAGGTGTGCACACTGAACTGTTAGAATGACTGTGTCCACATGAAGGTGTGCACACTGAACTGTTAGAATGAGTGTGTCCACATGGAGGTGTGCTCACTGAACTGTTAGAATGAGTGTGTCCACATGGAGGTGTGCACACTGAACTTTTAGAATGAGTGTGTCCCTGTGGAGTTGTGCACACTGTACTGTTAGAATGAGTGTGTCCACATGGAGGTGTGCACACTGAACTGTGAGAATGACTGTGCCCACATGGAGGTGTGCACTTTGAACTGTTAGAATGAGTGTGTCCACATGGAGGTGTGCACACTGAACTGTTAGAATGAGTGTGTCCACATGGAGGTGTGCACACTGAACTGTTAGAATGAGTGTGTCCACATGGAGGTGTGCAGACTGAACTGTTAGAATGTGTGTGTCCACATGGAGGTGTGCACACTGAAATGTTAGAATGAGTGTGCCCACATGGAGGTGTGCACACTGAACTGTTAGAATGAGTGTGCCCACATAGAAGTGGGCACAATGAACTGTTAGAATGAGTGTGCCCACATGGAGGTGAGCACACTGAACTGTGAGAATGAGTGTGTCCACATGGAGGTGTGCACACTGAACTCTTAGAATGAGTGTGTCCCTGTGGAGGTGTGCACACTGAAATGTTAGAATGAGTGTGTCCACATGGAGGTGTGCACACTGAACTGTTAGAATGAGTGTGTCCACATGGAGGTGTGCACACTGAACTGTTAGAATGAGTGTGTCCACATGGAGGTGTGCACACCTAACTGTTAGAATGAGTGTGTCCACTTGGAGGTGTGCACACTGAACTGTTAGAATGAGTGTGCACACATGGAGGTGTGCACACTGAACTTTTAGAATGAGTGTGTCCCTGTGGAGTTGGGCACACTTTCCTGTTAGAATGAGTGTGTCCACATGGAGGTGTGCACAATGAACTGTTATAATGAGTGTGTCCACATGGAGGTGTGCACACTGAACTGTTAGAATGACTGTGCCCACATGGGGTTAGCACACTGAACTGTTAGAATGAGTGTGTCCCTGTGGAGGTGTGCACACTGAACTGTTAGAATGAGTGTGTCCACATGGAAGTGTGCACACTGAACTGTTAGAATGAGTGTGTCCACATGGAGGTGTGCACACTGAACTGTTAGAATGAGTGTGTCCCTGTGGAGGTGTGCACACTGAACTGTTAGAATGAGTGTGTCCACATGGAGGTGTGCACACTGAATTCTTAGAATGAGTGTGTCCACATGGAGGTGTGCACACTGAACTGTTAGAATGAGTGTGTCCACATGGAGGTGTGCACACTGAACTTTTAGAATGAGTGTGTCCTGTGGAGTTGTGCACACTGTACTGTTAGAATGAGTGTGTCCACATGGAGGTGTGCACACTGAACTGTTAGAATGAGTGTGTCCACATGGAGGTGTGCACACTGAACTGTTAGAATGACTGTGCTCACATGGGGTTAGCACACTGAACTGTTAGAATGAGTGTGTCCCTGTGGAGGTGTGCACAGTGAACTGTTAGAATGAGTGTGTCCACATGGAAGTGTGCACACTGAACTGTTAGAATGAGTGTGTCCACATGGAGGTGTGCACACTGAACTGTTAGAATGAGTGTGTCCCTGTGGAGGTGTGCACACTGAACTGTTAGAATGAGTGTGTCCACATGGAGGTGTGCACACTGAACTGTTAGAATGAGTGTGTCCCTGTGGAGGTGTGCACACTGAAATGTTAGAATGAGTGTGTCCACATGGAGGTGTGCACACTGAAGTTTTAGAATTTGTCCACATGGAGGTGTGCACACTGAATTGTTAGAATGAGTGTGCCCACATGGATGTGTGCAGACTGAACTGTTAGAATGAGTGTGCCCACATGGAGGTGTGCACACTGAACTGTTAGAATGAGTGTGCCCTCATGGAGTTGTGCACACTGAACTGTTAGAATGAGTGTGCCCACATGGAGGTGTGCACACTGAACTGTTAGAATGAGTGTGTCCACATGGAGGTGTGCACACTAAACTGTTAGAATGAGTGTGCCCACATGGAGGTGTGAACACTGAACTGTTAGAATGAGTGTGCCCACATGGAGGTATGCACACTGAACTGTTAGAATATGTCCACATGGAGGTGTGCACACTGTATTGTTAGAGTGAGTGTGTCCACATGGAGTTTTGCACACTGAAGTGTTAGAATGACTGTGTCCACATGAAGGTGTGCACACTGAACTGTTAGAATGAGTGTGCCCACATGTAGTTGTGCACATGAACTGTTAGAATGAGTGTGTACACATGGAGGTGTGCACACTGAACTGTTAGAATGACTGTGCCCACATGGAGGTGTGCACTTTGAAGTGTTAGAATGACTGTGTCCCTGTGGAGGTGTGCACACTGAACTGTTAGAATGTGTGTGTCCACATGGATGTGTGCACACTGAACTGTTAGAATGAGTGTGTTCACATAGAGGTGTGCACACTGAACTGTTAGAATGAGTGTGCCCACATGGAGGTGTGCAGACTGAACTGTTAGAATGAGTGTGCCCACAAGGAGGTAAGCACACTGAAATGTTAGAATGAGTGTGCCCACATGGAGGTGTTCACACTGAACTGTTAGAATGAGTGTGCCTACATGGAGGTGTGAACACTGAACTGTTAGAATGAGTGTGCCCACATGGAGGTGTGCACACTGAACTGTTAGAATGAGTGTGCCCACATGGAGGTGTGCACACTGAACTGTTAGAATGAGTGTGTCCACATGGAGGTGTGCACACTGAACTGTTAGAATGAGTGTGTCCCTGTGGAGGTGTGCACACTGAAATGTTAGAATGAGTGTGTCCACATGGAGGTGTGCAAACTGAACTGTTAGAATGAGTGTGTCCCTGTGGAGGTGTGCACACTGAACTGTTAGAATGAGTGTGTCCACATGGAGGTGTGCACACTGTATTGTTAGAATGAGTGTGTCCACATGGAGTTGTGTACCCTGAACTGTTAGAATGACTGTGTCCTCATGAAGGTGTGCACACTGAACTCTTAGAATGAGTGTGTCCACATGGAGGTGTGAACACTGAACTGTGAGAATGACTGTGCCCACATGGAGGTGTGCACTTTGAACTGTTAGAATGAGTGTGTCCACATGGAGGTGTGCACACTGAACTGTTAGAATGAGTGTGTCCACATGGAGGTGTGCACACTGAACTGTTAGAATGAGTGTGTCCACATGGAGGTGTGCACACTGAACTGTTAGAATGTGTGTGTCCACATGGAGGTGTGCACACTGAACTGTTAGAATGAGTGTGCCCACATGGAAGTGTGCACACTGAACTGTTAGAATGAGTGTGCCCACATGGAGGTGTGCACACTGAACTGTTAGAATGAGTGTGCCCACATGGAAGTGTGCACACTGAACTGTTAGAATGAGTGTGCCCACATGGAGGTGTGCACACAGAACTGTTAGAATGAGTGTGCCCACATGGAGGTGTGCACACTGAACTGTTAGAATGAGTGTGTCCACATGGAGGTGTGCACACTGAACTGTTAGAATGAGTGTGCCCACATGGAGGAGTGCAGACTGAACTGTTAGAATGAGTGTGCCCACATGGAGGTGTGCACACTGAACTGTTAGAATGAGTGTGCCCACATGGAGGTGTGAACACTGAACTGTTAGAATGAGTGTGCCCACATGGAGGTGTGCACACTGAACTGTTAGAATGAGTGTGCCCACATGGAGGTGGGCACACTGAACTGTGAGAATGAGTGTGTCCTCATGGAGGTGTGCACACTGAACTGTTAGAATGAGTGTGTCCCTGTGGAGGTGTGCACACTGAAATGTTAGAATGAGTGTGTCCACATGGAGGTGTGCACACTGAACTGTTAGAATGAGTGTGTCCACATGGAGGTGTGCACACTTAACTGTTAGAATGAGTGTGTCCACTTGGAGGTGTGCACACTGAACTGTTAGAATGAGTGTGCACACATGGAGGTGTGCACACTGTACTGTTAGAATGAGTGTGCCCACATGGAGGTGTGAACACTGAACTGTTAGAATGAGTGTGCCCACATGGAGGTGTGCACACTGAAGTGTTAGAATGAGTGTGCCCACATGTATGTGGGCACACTGAACTGTTAGAATGAATGTGTCCAAATGGAGGTGTGCACACTGAACTGTTAGAATGAGTGTGTCCCTGTGGAGGTGTGCACACTGAAATGTTAGAATGAATGTGTCCACATGGAGGTGTGAACACTGAACTGTTAGAATGAGTGTGCCAACATGCAGGTGTGCACACTGAACTGTTAGAATGAGTGTGTCCACATGGAGGTGTGCACACTGAACTGTTAGAATGAGTGTGTCCCTGTGGAGGTGTGCACACTGAAATGTTAGAATGAGTGTGTCCACATGGAGGTGTGCACACTGAACTGTTAGAATGAGTGTGCCCACATGGAGATGTGAACACTGAACTGTTAGAATTAGTGTGTCCACATGGAGGTGTGCACACTGAATTCTTAGAATGAGAGTGTCCACATGGAGGTGTGCACACTGAACTGTTAAAATGAGTGTGTCCACATGGAGGTGTGCACACTGAACTTTTAGAATGAGTGTGTCCGTGTGGAGTTGTGCACACTGTACTGTTAGAATGAGTGTGTCCACATGGAGGTGTGCACACTGAACTGTTAGAATGAGTGTGTCCACATGGAGGTGTGCACACTGAACTGTTAGAATGACTGTGCCCACATGGGGTTAGCACACTGAACTGTTAGAATGAGTGTGTCCCTGTGGAGGTGAGCACACTGAACTGTTAGAATGAGTGTGTCCACATGGAAGTGTGCACACTGAACTGTTAGAATGAGTGTGTCCACATGGAGGTGTGCACACTGAACTGTTAGAATGAGTGTGTCCCTGTGGAGGTGTGCACACTGAACTGTTAGAATGAGTGTTCCACATGGAGGTGTGCACACTGAATTCTTAGAATGAGTGTGTCCACATGGAGGTGTGCACACTGAACTGTTAGAATGAGTGTGTCCACATGGAGGTGTGCACACTGAACTTTTAGAATGAGTGTGTCCCTGTGGAGTTGTGCACACTGTACTGTTAGAATGAGTGTGTCCACATGGAGGTGTGCACACTGAACTGTTAGAATGAGTGTGTCCACATGGAGGTGTGCACACTGAACTGTTAGAATGACTGTGCCCACATGGGGTTAGCACACTGAACTGTTAGAATGAGTGTGTCCCTGTGGAGGTGTGCACACTGAACTGTTAGAATGAGTGTGTCCACATGGAATGTGCACACTGAACTGTTAGAATGAGTGTGTCCACATCGAGGTGTGCACACTGAACTGTTAGAATGAGTGTGTCCCTGTGGAGGTGTGCACACTGAACTGTTAGAATAAGTGTGTCCACATGGAGGTGTGCACACTGAACTGTTAGAATGAGTGTGTCCCTGTGGAGGTGTGCACACTGAAATGTTAGAATGAGTGTGTCCACATGGAGGTGTGCACACTGAAGTGTTAGAATTTGTCCACATGGAGGTGTGCACACTGAATTGTTAGAATGAGTGTGTCCACATGGAGGTGTGCACACTGAACTGTTAGAATGAGTGTGCCCACATGGATGTGTGCATTCTGAACTGTTAGAATGAGTGTGCCCACATGGAGGTGTGCACACTGAACTGTTAGAATGAGTGTGCCCACATGGAGGTGTGCACACTGAACTGTTAGAATGAGTGTGCCCACATGGAGGTGTGCACACTGAACTGTTAGAATGAGTGTGTCCACATGGAGGTGTGCACACTGAACTGTTAGAATGAGTGTGCCCACATGGAGGTGTGAACACTGAACTGTTAGAATGAGTGTGCCCACATGGAGGTATGCACACTGAACTGTTAGAATGAGTGTGTCCACATGGAGGTGTGCACACTTAACTGTTAGAATGAGTGTGTCCACTTGGAGGTGTGCACACTGTACTGTTAGCATGAGTGTGCCCACATGAAGGTGTGAACACTGAACTGTTAGAATGAGTGTGCCCACATGGAGGTGTCCACACTGAACTGTTAGAATGAGTGTGCCCACATGGAGGTGTGCACACTGAACTGTTAGAATGAGTGTGTCCCTGTGGAGGTGTGCACACTGAAATGTTAGAATGAGTGTGTCCACATGGAGGTGTGCACACTGAAGTGTTAGAATTTGTCCACATGGAGGTGTGCACACTGAATTGTTAGAAGGAGTGTGTCCACATGGAGGTGTGCACACTGAACTGTTAGAATGAGTGTGCCCACATGGATGTGTGCAGACTGAACTGTTAGAATGAGTGTGCCCACATGGAGGTGTGCACACTGAACTGTTAGAATGAGTGTGCCCACATGGAGGTGTGCACACTGAACTGTAAGAATGAGTGTGCCCACATGGAGGTGTGCACACTGAACTGTTAGAATGAGTGTGTCCACATGGAGGTGTGCACACTGAACTGTTAGAATGAGTGTGCCCACATGGAGGTGTGAACACTGAACTGTTAGAATGAGTGTGCCCACATGGAGGTATGCACACTGAACTGTTAGAATGAGTGTGTCCACATGGAGGTGTGCACACTGAATTCTTAGAATGAGTGTGTCCACATGGAGGTGTGCACACTGAACTGTTAGAATGAGTGTGTCCACATGGAGGTGTGCACACTGAACTGTTAGAATATGTCAACATGGAGGTGTGCACACTGTATTGTTAGAATGAGTGTGTCCGAATGGAGTTGTGCACACTGAAGTGTTAGAATGACTGTGTCCACATGAAGGTGTGCACACTGAACTGTTAGAATGAGTGTGCCCACATGTAGTTGTGCACATGAACTGTTAGAATGACTGTGTCCCTGTGGAGGTGTGCACACTGAACTGTTAGAATGACTGTGTCCATATGAAGGTGTGCACACTGAACTGTTAGAATGAGTGTGTCCACATGGAGGTGTGCTCACTGAACTGTTAGAATGAGTGTGTCCACATGGAGGTGTGCACACTGAACTGTTAGAATGAGTGTGTCCCTGTGGAGGTGTGCACACTGTACTGTTAGAATATGTCAACATGGAGGTGTGCACACTGTATTGTTAGAATGAGTGTGTCCGAAAGGAGTTGTGCACACTGAAGTGTTAGAATGACTGTGTCCACATGAAGGTGTGCACACTGAACTGTTAGAATGATTGTGCCCACATGTAGTTGTGCACATGAACTGTTAGAATGACTGTGTCCCTGTGGAGGTGTGCACACTGAACTGTTAGAATGACTGTGTCCACATGAAGGTGTGCACACTGAACTGTTAGAATGAGTGTGTCCACATGGAGGTGTGCTCACTGAACTGTTAGAATGAGTGTGTCCACATGGAGGTGTGCACACTGAACTTTTAGAATGAGTGTGTCCCTGTGGAGTTGTGCACACTGTACTGTTAGAATGAGTGTGTCCACATGGAGGTGTGCACACTGAACTGTTAGAATGAGTGTGTCCACATGGAGGTGTGCACACTGAACTGTTAGAATGAGTGTGCCCACATGGAGGTGTGCAGACTGAACTGTTAGAATGAGTGTGCCCACATGGAGGTGTGCACACTGAACTGTTAGAATGAGTATGTCCACATGGAGTTGTGCAAACTGAACTGTTAGAATGAGTGTGCCCACATGGAGGTGTGCAGACTGAACTGTTAGAATGAGTGTGCCCACATGGAGGTGTGCACACTGAACTGTTAGAATGAGTGTGCCCACATGGAGGTGTGAACACTGAACTGTTAGAATGAGTGTGCCCACATGGAGGTGTGCACACTGAACTGTTAGAATGAGTGTGCCCACATGGAGGTGAGCACACTGAACTGTGAGAATGAGTGTGTCCACATGGAGGTGTGCACACTGAACTGTTAGAATGAGTGTGTCCCTGTGAAGGTGTGCACAATGAAATGTTAGAATGAGTGTGTCCACATGGAGGTGTGCACACTGAACTGTTAGAATGAGTGTGTCCACATGGAGGTGTGCACACTGAACTGTTAGAATGAGTGTGTCCACATGGAGGTGTGCACACCGAACTGTTAGAATGAGTGTGTCCACTTGGAGGTGTGCACACTGAACTGTTAGAATGAGTGTGCACACATGGAGGTGTGCACACTGTACTGTTAGAATGAGTGTGCCCACATGGAGGTGTGCACACTGAACTGTTAGAATGAGTGTGTCCACATGGAGGTGTGCACACTGAACTGTTAGAATGAGTGTGCCCACATGGAGGTGTGAACACTGAACTGTTAGAATGAGTGTGCCCACATGGAGGTATGCACACTGAACTGTTAGAATGAGTGTGTCCACATGGAGGTGTGCACACTGAATTCTTAGAATGAGTGTGTCCACATGGAGGTGTGCACACTGAACTGTTAGAATGAGTGTGTCCACATGGAGGTGTGCACACTGAACTGTTAGAATATGTCAACATGGAGGTGTGCACACTGTATTGTTAGAATGAGTGTGTCCGAATGGAGTTGTGCACACTGAAGTGTTAGAATGACTGTGTCCACATGAAGGTGTGCACACTGAACTGTTAGAATGAGTGTGCCCACATGTAGTTGTGCACATGAACTGTTAGAATGACTGTGTCCCTGTGGAGGTGTGCAAACCGAACTGTTAGAATGACTGTGTCCACATGAAGGTGTGCACACTGAACTGTTAGAATGAGTGTGTCCACATGGAGGTGTGCTCACTGAACTGTTAGAATGAGTGTGTCCACATGGAGGTGTGCACACTGAACTTTTAGAATGAGTGTGTCCCTGTGGAGTTGTGCACACTGTACTGTTAGAATATGTCAACATGGAGGTGTGCACACTGTATTGTTAGAATGAGTGTGTCCGAATGGAGTTGTGCACACTGAAGTGTTAGAATGACTGTGTCCACATGAAGGTGTGCACACTGAACTGTTAGAATGAGTGTGCCCACATGTAGTTGTGCACATGAACTGTTGGAATGACTGTGTCCCTGTGGAGGTGTGCACACTGAACTGTTAGAATGACTGTGTCCACATGAAGGTGTGCACACTGAACTGTTAGAATGAGTGTGTCCACATGGTGGTGTGCTCACTGAACTGTTAGAATGAGTGTGTCCACATGGAGGTGTGCACACTGAACTTTTAGAATGAGTGTGTCCCTGTGGAGTTTTGCACACTGTACTGTTAGAATGAGTGTGTCCACATGGAGGTGTGCACACTGAACTGTTAGAATGAGTGTGTCCACATGGAGTTGTGCACACTTAACTGTTAGAATGAGTGTGCCCACATGGAGGTGTGCAGACTGAACTGTTAGAATGAGTGTGCCCACATGGAGGTGTGCACACTGAACTGTTAGAATGAGTGTGTCCACATGGAGTTGTGCACACTGAACTGTTAGAATGAGTGTGCCCACATGGAGGTGTGCAGACTGAACTGTTAGAATGAGTGTGCCCACATGGAGGTGTGCACACTGAACTGTTAGAATGAGTGTGCCCACATGGAGGTGTGAACACTGAACTGTTAGAATGAGTGTGCCCACATGGAGGTGTGCACACTGAACTGTTAGAATGAGTGTGCCCACATGGAGGTGAGCACACTGAACTGTGAGAATGAGTGTGTCCACATGGAGGTGTGCACACTGAACTGTTAGAATGAGTGTGTCCCTGTGGAGGTGTGCACACTGAAATGTTAGAATGAGTGTGTCCACATGGAGGTGTGCACACTGAACTGTTAGAATGAGTGTGTCCACATGGAGGTGTGCACACTGAACTGTTAGAATGAGTGTGTCCACATGGAGGTGTGCACACCTAACTGTTAGAATGAGTGTGTCCACTTGGAGGTGTGCACACTGAACTGTTAGAATGAGTGTGCACACATGGAGGTGTGCACACTGTACTGTTAGAATGAGTGTGCCCACATGGAGGTGTGAACACTGAACTGTTAGAATGAGTGTGCCCACCTGGAGGTGTGCACACTGAACTGTTAGAATGAGTGTGCCCACATGGATGTGGGCACACTGAACTGTTAGAATGAGTGTGTCCACATGGAGGTGTGCACACTGAACTGTTAGAATGAGTGTGTCCCTGTGGAGGTGTGCACACTGAAATGTTAGAATGAATGTGTCCACATGGAGGTGTGAACACTGAACTGTTAGAATGAGTGTGCCCACATGGAGGTGTGCACACTGAACTGTTAGAATGAGTGTGTCCACATGGAGGTGTGCACACTGAACTGTTAGAATGCGTGTGTCCCTGTGGAGGTGTGCACACTGAAATGTTAGAATGAGTGTGTCCCTGTGGAGGTGTGCACACTGAACTGTTAGAATGAGTGTGCCCACATGGAGGTGTGAACACTGAACTGTTAGAATTAGTGTGTCCACATGGAGGTGTGCACACTGAATTCTTAGAATGAGTGTGTCCACATGGAGGTGTGCACACTGAACTGTTAAAATGAGTGTGTCCACATGGAGGTGTGCACACTGAACTTTTAGAATGAGTGTGTCCCTGTGGAGTTGTGCACACTGTCCTGTTAGAATGAGTGTGTCCACATGGAGGTGTGCACAATGAACTGTTAGAATGAGTGTGTCCACATGGAGGTGTGCACACTGAATTCTTAGAATGAGTGTGTCCACATGGAGGTGTGCACACTGAACTGTTAGAATGAGTGTGTCCACATGGAGGTGTGCACACTGAACTGTTAGAATATGTCAACATGGAGGTGTGCACACTGTATTGTTACAATGAGTGTGTCCGAATGGAGTTGTGCACACTGAAGTGTTAGAATGAGTGTGTCCACATGAAGATGTGCACACTGAACTGTTAGAATGAGTGTGCCCACATGTAGTTGTGCACATGAACTGTTAGAATGACTGTGTCCCTGTGGAGGTGTGCACACTGAACTGTTAGAATGACTGTGTCCACATGAAGGTGTGCACACTGAACTGTTAGAATGAGTGTGTCCACATGGAGGTGTGCTCACTGAACTGTTAGAATGAGTGTGTCCACATGGAGGTGTGCACACTGAACTTTTAGAATGAGTGTGTCCCTGTGGAGTTGTGCACACTGTACTGTTAGAATATGTCAACATGGAGGTGTGCACACTGTATTGTTAGAATGAGTGTGTCCGAATGGAGTTGTGCACACTGAAGTGTTAGAATGACTGTGTCCACATGAAGGTGTGCACACTGAACTGTTAGAATGAGTGTGCCCACATGTAGTTGTGCACATAAACTGTTAGAATGAGTGTGCCCACATGGATGTGGGCACACTGAACTGTTAGAATGAGTGTGTCCACATGGAGGTGTGCACACTGAACTGTTAGAATGAGTGTGTCCCTGTGGAGGTGTGCACACTGAAATGTTAGAATGAATGTGTCCACATGGAGGTGTGAACACTGAACTGTTAGAATGAGTGTGCCCACATGGAGGTGTGCACACTGAACTGTTAGAATGAGTGTGTCCACATGGAGGTGTGCACACTGAACTGTTAGAATATGTGTGTCCCTGTGGAGGTGTGCACACTGAAATGTTAGAATGAGTGTGTCCACATGGAGGTGTGCACACTGAACTGTTAGAATGAGTGTGCCCACATGGAGGTGTGAACACTGAACTGTTAGAATTAGTGTGTCCACATGGAGGTGTGCACACTGAATTCTTAGAATGAGTGTGTCCACATGGAGGTGTGCACACTGAACTGTTAAAATGAGTGTGTCCACATGGAGGTGTGCACACTGAACTTTTAGAATGAGTGTGTCCCTGTGGAGTTGTGCACACTGAACTGTTAGAATGAGTGTGTCCACATGGAGGTGTGCACAATGAACTGTTAGAATGAGTGTGTCCACATGGAGGTGTGCACACTGAATTCTTAGAATGAGTGTGTCCACATGGAGGTGTGCACACTGAACTGTTAGAATGAGTGTGTCCACATGGAGGTGTGCACACTGAACTGTTAGAATATGTCAACATGGAGGTGTGCACACTGTATTGTTAGAATGAGTGTGTCCGAATGGAGTTGTGCACACTGAAGTGTTAGAATGACTGTGTCCACATGAAGGTGTGCACACTGAACTGTTAGAATGAGTGTGCCCACATGTAGTTGTGCACATGAACTGTTAGAATGACTGTGTCCCTGTGGAGGTGTGCACACTGAACTGTTAGAATGACTGTGTCCACATGAAGGTGTGCACACTGAACTGTTAGAATGAATGTGTCCACATGGAGGTGTGCTCACTGAACTGTTAGAATGAGTGTGTCCACATGGAGGTGTGCACACTGAACTTTTAGAATGAGTGTGTCCCTGTGGAGTTGTGCACACTGTACTGTTAGAATATGTCAACATGGAGGTGTGCACACTGTATTGTTAGAATGAGTGTGTCCGAATGGAGTTGTGCACACTGAAGTGTTAGAATGACTGTGTCCACATGAAGGTGTGCACACTGAACTGTTAGAATGAGTGTGCCCACATGTAGTTGTGCACATGAACTGTTAGAATGACTGTGTCCCTGTGGAGGTGTGCACACTGAACTGTTAGAATGACTGTGTCCACATGAAGGTGTGCACACTGAACTGTTAGAATGAGTGTGTCCACATGGAGGTGTGCTCACTGAACTGTTAGAATGAGTGTGTCCACATGGAGGTGTGCACACTGAACTTTTAGAATGAGTGTGTCCCTGTGGAGTTGTGCACACTGTACTGTTAGAATGAGTGTGTCCACATGGAGGTGTGCACACTGAACTGTTAGAATGAGTGTGTCCACATGGAGTTGTGAACACTGAACTGTTAGAATGAGTGTGCCCACATGGAGGTGTGCACACTGAACTGTTAGAATGAGTGTGCCCACATGGAGGTGAGCACACTGAACTGTGAGAATGAGTGTGTCCACATGGAGGTGTGCACACTGAACTGTTAGAATGAGTGTGTCCCTGTGGAGGTGTGCACACTGAAATGTTAGAATGAGTGTGTCCACATGGAGGTGTGCACACTGAACTGTTAGAATGAGTGTGTCCACATGGAGGTGTGCACACTGAACTGTTAGAATGAGTGTGTCCACATGGAGGTGTGCACACCTAACTGTTAGAATGAGTGTGTCCACTTGGAGGTGTGCACACTGAACTGTTAGAATGAGTGTGCACACATGGAGGTGTGCACACTGTACTGTTAGAATGAGTGTGCCCACATGGAGGTGTGAACACTGAACTGTTAGAATGAGTGTGCCCACCTGGAGGTGTGCACACTGAACTGTTAGAATGAGTGTGCCCACATGGATGTGGGCACACTGAACTGTTAGAATGAGTGTGTCCACATGGAGGTGTGCACACTGAACTGTTAGAATGAGTGTGTCCCTGTGGAGGTGTGCACACTGAAATGTTAGAATGAATGTGTCCACATGGAGGTGTGAACACTGAACTGTTAGAATGAGTGTGCCCACATGGAGGTGTGCACACTGAACTGTTAGAATGAGTGTGTCCACATGGAGGTGTGCACACTGAACTGTTAGAATGCGTGTGTCCCTGTGGAGGTGTGCACACTGAAATGTTAGAATGAGTGTGTCCACATGGAGGTGTGCACACTGAACTGTTAGAATGAGTGTGCCCACATGGAGGTGTGAACACTGAACTGTTAGAATTAGTGTGTCCACATGGAGGTGTGCACACTGAATTCTTAGAATGAGTGTGTCCACATGGAGGTGTGCACACTGAACTGTTAAAATGAGTGTGTCCACATGGAGGTGTGCACACTGAACTTTTAGAATGAGTGTGTCCACATGGAGGTGTGCACACTGAATTCTTAGAATGAGTGTGTCCACATGGAGGTGTGCACACTGAACTGTTAGAATGAGTGTGTCCACATGGAGGTGTGCACACTGAACTGTTAGAATATGTCAACATGGAGGTGTGCACACTGTATTGTTAGAATGAGTGTGTCCGAATGGAGTTGTGCACACTGAAGTGTTAGAATGACTGTGTCCACATGAAGGTGTGCACACTGAACTGTTAGAATGAGTGTGCCCACATGTAGTTGTGCACATGAACTGTTAGAATGACTGTGTCCCTGTGGAGGTGTGCACACTGAACTGTTAGAATGACTGTGTCCACATGAAGGTGTGCACACTGAACTGTTAGAATGAGTGTGTCCACATGGAGGTGTGCTCACTGAACTGTTAGAATGAGTGTGTCCACATGGAGGTGTGCACACTGAACTTTTAGAATGAGTGTGTCCCTGTGGAGTTGTGCACACTGTACTGTTAGAATATGTCAACATGGAGGTGTGCACACTGTATTGTTAGAATGAGTGTGTCCGAATGGAGTTGTGCACACTGAAGTGTTAGAATGACTGTGTCCACATGAAGGTGTGCACACTGAACTGTTAGAATGAGTGTGCCCACATGTAGTTGTGCACATGAACTGTTAGAATGAGTGTGCCCACCTGGAGGTGTGCACACTGAACTGTTAGAATGAGTGTGCCCACATGGATGTGGGCACACTGAACTGTTAGAATGAGTGTGTCCACATGGAGGTGTGCACACTGAACTGTTAGAATGAGTGTGTCCCTGTGGAGGTGTGCACACTGAAATGTTAGAATGAATGTGTCCACATGGAGGTGTGAACACTGAACTGTTAGAATGAGTGTGCCCACATGGAGGTGTGCACACTGAACTGTTAGAATGAGTGTGTCCACATGGAGGTGTGCACACTGAACTGTTAGAATGCGTGTGTCCCTGTGGAGGTGTGCACACTGAAATGTTAGAATGAGTGTGTCCACATGGAGGTGTGCACACTGAACTGTTAGAATGAGTGTGCCCACATGGAGGTGTGAACACTGAACTGTTAGAATTAGTGTGTCCACATGGAGGTGTGCACACTGAATTCTTAGAATGAGTGTGTCCACATGGAGGTGTGCACACTGAACTGTTAAAATGAGTGTGTCCACATGGAGGTGTGCACACTGAACTTTTAGAATGAGTGTGTCCCTGTGGAGTTGTGCACACTGTCCTGTTAGAATGAGTGTGTCCACATGGAGGTGTGCACAATGAACTGTTAGAATGAGTGTGTCCACATGGAGGTGTGCACACTGAATTCTTAGAATGAGTGTGTCCACATGGAGGTGTGCACACTGAACTGTTAGAATGAGTGTGTCCACATGGAGGTGTGCACACTGAACTGTTAGAATATGTCAACATGGAGGTGTGCACACTGTATTGTTAGAATGAGTGTGTCCGAATGGAGTTGTGCACACTGAAGTGTTAGAATGACTGTGTCCACATGAAGGTGTGCACACTGAACTGTTAGAATGAGTGTGCCCACATGTAGTTGTGCACATGAACTGTTAGAATGACTGTGTCCCTGTGGAGGTGTGCACACTGAACTGTTAGAATGACTGTGTCCACATGAAGGTGTGCACACTGAACTGTTAGAATGAGTGTGTCCACATGGAGGTGTGCTCACTGAACTGTTAGAATGAGTGTGTCCACATGGAGGTGTGCACACTGAACTTTTAGAATGAGTGTGTCCCTGTGGAGTTGTGCACACTGTACTGTTAGAATATGTCAACATGGAGGTGTGCACACTGTATTGTTAGAATGAGTGTGTCCGAATGGAGTTGTGCACACTGAAGTGTTAGAATGACTGTGTCCACATGAAGGTGTGCACACTGAACTGTTAGAATGAGTGTGCCCACATGTAGTTGTGCACATGAACTGTTAGAATGACTGTGTCCCTGTGGAGGTGTGCACACTGAACTGTTAGAATGACTGTGTCCACATGAAGGTGTGCACACTGAACTGTTAGAATGAGTGTGTCCACATGGAGGTGTGCTCACTGAACTGTTAGAATGAGTGTGTCCACATGGAGGTGTGCACACTGAACTTTTAGAATGAGTGTGTCCCTGTGGAGTTGTGCACACTGTACTGTTAGAATGAGTGTGTCCACATGGAGGTGTGCACACTGAACTGTTAGAATGAGTGTGTCCACATGGAGTTGTGCACACTGAACTGTTAGAATGAGTGTGCCCACATGGAGGTGTGCAGACTGAACTGTTAGAATGAGTGTGCCCACATGGAGGTGTGCACACTGAACTGTTAGAATGAGTGTGTCCACATGGAGTTGTGCACACTGAACTGTTAGAATGAGTGTGCCCACATGGAGGTGTGCAGACTGAACTGTTAGAATGAGTGTGCCCACATGGAGGTGTGCACACTGAACTGTTAGAATGAGTGTGCCCACATGGAGGTGTGAACCCTGAACTGTTAGAATGAGTGTGCCCACATGGAGGTGTGCACACTGAACTGTTAGAATGAGTGTGCCCACATGGAGGTGAGCACACTGAACTGTGAGAATGAGTGTGTCCACATGGAGGTGTGCACACTGAACTGTTAGAATGAGTGTGTCCCTGTGGAGGTGTGCACACTGAAATGTTAGAATGAGTGTGTCCACATGGAGGTGTGCACACTGAACTGTTAGAATGAGTGTGTCCACATGGAGGTGTGCACACTGAACTGTTAGAATGAGTGTGTCCACATGGAGGTGTGCACACCTAACTGTTAGAATGAGTGTGTCCACTTGGAGGTGTGCACACTGAACTGTTAGAATGAGTGTGCACACATGGAGGTGTGCACACTGTACTGTTAGAATGAGTGTGCCCACATGGAGGTGTGAACACTGAACTGTTAGAATGAGTGTGCCCACCTGGAGGTGTGCACACTGAACTGTTAGAATGAGTGTGCCCACATGGATGTGGGCACACTGAACTGTTAGAATGAGTGTGTCCACATGGAGGTGTGCACACTGAACTGTTAGAATGAGTGTGTCCCTGTGGAGGTGTGCACACTGAAATGTTAGAATGAATGTGTCCACATGGAGGTGTGAACACTGAACTGTTAGAATGAGTGTGCCCACATGGAGGTGTGCACACTGAACTGTTAGAATGAGTGTGTCCACATGGAGGTGTGCACATTGAACTGTTAGAATGCGTGTGTCCCTGTGGAGGTGTGCACACTGAAATGTTAGAATGAGTGTGTCCACATGGAGGTGTGCACACTGAACTGTTAGAATGAGTGTGCCCACATGGAGCTGTGAACACTGAACTGTTAGAATTAGTGTGTCCACATGGAGGTGTGCACACTGAATTCTTAGAATGAGTGTGTCCACATGGAGGTGTGCACACTGAACTGTTAAAATGAGTGTGTCCACATGGAGGTGTGCACACTGAACTTTTAGAATGAGTGTGTCCCTGTGGAGTTGTGCACACTGTCCTGTTAGAATGAGTGTGTCCACATGGAGGTGTGCACAATGAACTGTTAGAATGAGTGTGTCCACATGGAGGTGTGCACACTGAATTCTTAGAATGAGTGTGTCCACATGGAGGTGTGCACACTGAACTGTTAGAATGAGTGTGTCCACATGGAGGTGTGCACACTGAACTGTTAGAATATGTCAACATGGAGGTGTGCACACTGTATTGTTAGAATGAGTGTGTCCGAATGGAGTTGTGCACACTGAAGTGTTAGAATGACTGTGTCCACATGAAGGTGTGCACACTGAACTGTTAGAATGAGTGTGCCCACATGTAGTTGTGCACATGAACTGTTAGAATGACTGTGTCCCTGTGGAGGTGTGCACACTGAACTGTTAGAATGACTGTGTCCACATGAAGGTGTACACACTGAACTGTTAGAATGAGTGTGTCCACATGGAGGTGTGCTCACTGAACTGTTAGAATGAGTGTGTCCACATGGAGGTGTGCACACTGAACTTTTAGAATGAGTGTGTCCCTGTGGAGTTGTGCACACTGTACTGTTAGAATATGTCAACATGGAGGTGTGCACACTGTATTGTTAGAATGAGTGTGTCCGAATGGAGTTGTGCACACTGAAGTGTTAGAATGACTGTGTCCACATGAAAGTGTGCACACTGAACTGTTAGAATGAGTGTGCCCACATGTAGTTGTGCACATGAACTGTTAGAATGAGTGTGCCCACCTGGAGGTGTGCACACTGAACTGTTAGAATGAGTGTGCCCACATGGATGTGGGCACACTGAACTGTTAGAATGAGTGTGTCCACATGGAGGTGTGCACACTGAACTGTTAGAATGAGTGTGTCCCTGTGGATGTGTGCACACTGAAATGTTAGAATGAATGTGTCCACATGGAGGTGTGAACACTGAACTGTTAGAATGAGTGTGCCCACATGGAGGTGTGCACACTGAAGTGTTAGAATGAGTGTGTCCACATGGAGGTGTGCACACTGAACTGTTAGAATGCGTGTGTCCCTGTGGAGGTGTGCACACTGAAATGTTAGAATGAGTGTGTCCACATGGAGGTGTGCACACTGAACTGTTAGAATGAGTGTGCCCACATGGAGGTGTGAACACTGAACTGTTAGAATTAGTGTGTCCACATGGAGGTGTGCACACTGAATTCTTAGAATGAGTGTGTCCACATGGAGGTGTGCACACTGAACTGTTAAAATGAGTGTGTCCACATGGAGGTGTGCACACTGAACTTTTAGAATGAGTGTGTCCCTGTGGAGTTGTGCACACTGTCCTGTTAGAATGAGTGTGTCCACATGGAGGTGTGCACAATGAACTGTTAGAATGAGTGTGTCCACATGGAGGTGTGCACACTGAATTCTTAGAATGAGTGTGTCCACATGGAGGTGTGCACACTGAACTGTTAGAATGAGTGTGTCCACATGGAGGTGTGCACACTGAACTGTTAGAATATGTCAACATGGAGGTGTGCACACTGTATTGTTAGAATGAGTGTGTCCGAATGGAGTTGTGCACACTGAAGTGTTAGAATGACTGTGTCCACATGAAGGTGTGCACACTGAACTGTTAGAATGAGTGTGCCCACATGTAGTTGTGCACATGAACTGTTAGAATGACTGTGTCCCTGTGGAGGTGTGCACACTGAACTGTTAGAATGACTGTGTCCACATGAAGGTGTGCACACTGAACTGTTAGAATGAGTGTGTCCACATGGAGGTGTGCTCACTGAACTGTTAGAATGAGTGTGTCCACATGGAGGTGTGCACACTGAACTTTTAGAATGAGTGTGTCCCTGTGGAGTTGTGCACACTGTACTGTTAGAATATGTCAACATGGAGGTGTGCACACTGTATTGTTAGAATGAGTGTGTCCGAATGGAGTTGTGCACACTGAAGTGTTAGAATGACTGTGTCCACATGAAGGTGTGCACACTGAACTGTTAGAATGAGTGTGCCCACATGTAGTTGTGCACATGAACTGTTAGAATGACTGTGTCCCTGTGGAGGTGTGCACAATGAACTGTTAGAATGACTGTGTCCACATGAAGGTGTGCACACTGAACTGTTAGAATGAGTGTGTCCACATGGAGGTGTGCTCACTGAACTGTTAGAATGAGTGTGTCCACATGGAGGTGTGCACACTGAACTTTTAGAATGAGTGTGTCCCTGTGGAGTTGTGCACACTGTACTATTAGAATGAGTGTGTCCACATGGAGGTGTGCACACTGAACTGTTAGAATGAGTGTGTCCACATGGAGTTGTGCACACTGAACTGTTAGAATGAGTGTGCCCACATGGAGGTGTGCAGACTGAACTGTTAGAATGAGTGTGCCCACATGGAGGTGTGCACACTGAACTGTTAGAATGAGTGTGTCCACATGGAGTTGTGCACACTGAACTGTTAGAATGAGTGTGCCCACATGGAGGTGTGCAGACTGAACTGTTAGAATGAGTGTGCCCACATGGAGGTGTGCACACTGAACTGTTAGAATGAGTGTGCCCACATGGAGGTGTGAACACTGAACTGTTAGAATGAGTGTGCCCACATGGAGGTGTGCACACTGAACTGTTAGAATGAGTGTGCCCACATGGAGGTGAGCACACTGAACTGTGAGAATGAGTGTGTCCACATGGAGGTGTGCACACTGAACTGTTAGAATGAGTGTGTCCCTGTGGAGGTGTGCACACTGAAATGTTAGAATGAGTGTGTCCACATGGATGTGTGCACACTGAACTGTTAGAATGAGTGTGTCCACATGGAGGTGTGCACACTGAACTGTTAGAATGAGTGTGTCCACATGGAGGTGTGCACACCTAACTGTTAGAATGAGTGTGTCCACTTGGAGGTGTGCACACTGAACTGTTAGAATGAGTGTGCACACATGGAGGTGTGCACACTGTACTGTTAGAATGAGTGTGCCCACATGGAGGTGTGAACACTGAACTGTTAGAATGAGTGTGCCCACCTGGAGGTGTGCACACTGAACTGTTAGAATGAGTGTGCCCACATGGATGTGGGCACACTGAACTGTTAGAATGAGTGTGTCCACATGGAGGTGTGCACACTGAACTGTTAGAATGAGTGTGTCCCTGTGGAGGTGTGCACACTGAAATGTTAGAATGAATGTGTCCACATGGAGGTGTGAACACTGAACTGTTAGAATGAGTGTGCCCACATGGAGGTGTGCACACTGAACTGTTAGAATGAGTGTGTCCACATGGAGGTGTGCACACTGAACTGTTAGAATGCGTGTGTCCCTGTGGAGGTGTGCACACTGAAATGTTAGAATGAGTGTGTCCACATGGAGGTGTGCACACTGAACTGTTAGAATGAGTGTGCCCACATGGAGGTGTGAACACTGAACTGTTAGAATTAGTGTGTCCACATGGAGGTGTGCACACTGAATTCTTAGAATGAGTGTGTCCACATGGAGGTGTGCACACTGAACTGTTAAAATGAGTGTGTCCACATGGAGGTGTGCACACTGAACTTTTAGAATGAGTGTGTCCCTGTGGAGTTGTGCACACTGTCCTGTTAGAATGAGTGTGTCCACATGGAGGTGTGCACAATGAACTGTTAGAATGAGTGTGTCCACATGGAGGTGTGCACACTGAACTGTTAGAATGACTGTGCCCACATGGGGTTAGCACACTGAACTGTTAGAATGAGTGTGTCCCTGTGGAGGTGTGCACACTGAACTGTTAGAATGAGTGTGTCCACATGGAAGTGTGCACACTGAACTGTTAGAATGAGTGTGTCCACATGGAGGTGTGCACACTGAACTGTTAGAATGCGTGTGTCCCTGTTTAGGTGTGCACACTGAAATGTTAGAATGAGTGTGTCCAAATGGAGGTGTGCACACTGAACTGTTAGAATGAGTGTGCCCACATGGAGGTGTGAACACTGAACTGTTAGAATTAGTGTGTCCACATGGAGGTGTGCACACTGAATTCTTAGAATGAGTGTGTCCACATGGAGGTGTGCACACTGAACTGTTAAAATGAGTGTGTCCACATGGAGGTGTGCACACTGAACTTTTAGAATGAGTGTGTCCCTGTGGAGTTGTGCACACTGTCCTGTTAGAATGAGTGTGTCCACATGGAGGTGTGCACAATGAACTGTTAGAATGAGTGTGTCCACATGGAGGTGTGCACACTGAACTGTTAGAATGTCTGTGCCCACATGGGGTTAGCACACTGAACTGTTAGAATGAGTGTGTCCCTGTGGAGGTGTGCACACTGAACTGTTAGAATGAGTGTGTCCACATGGAAGTGTGCACACTGAACTGTTAGAATGAGTGTGTCCACATGGAGGTGTGCACACTGAACTGTTAGAATGAGTGTGTCCCTGTGGAGGTGTGCACACTGAACTGTTAGAATGAGTGTGTCCACATGGAGGTGTGCACACTGAATTCTTAGAATGAGTGTGTCCACATGGAGGTGTGCACACTGAACTGTTAGAATGAGTGTGTCCACATGGAGGTGTGCACACTGAACTTTTAGAATGAGTGTGTCCCTGTGGAGTTGTGCACACTGTACTGTTAGAATGAGTGTGTCCACATGGAGGTGTGCACACTGAACTGTTAGAATGAGTGTGTCCATTTGGAAGTGTGCACACTGAACTGTTAGAATGACTGTGCCCACATGGGGTTAGCACACTGAACTGTTAGAATGAGTGTGTCCCTGTGGAGGTGTGCACACTGAACTGTTAGAATGACTGTGCCCACATGGAGGTGTGCACTTTGAACTGTTAGAATGACTGTGTCCCTGTGGAGGTGTGCACACTGAACTGTTAGAATGTGTGTGTCCACATGGATGTGTGCACACTGAACTGTTAGAATGAGTGTGTCCACATGGAGGTGTGCACACTGAACTGTTAGATTGAGTGTGCCCACATGGAGGTGTTCACACTGAACTGTTAGAATGAGTGTGCCCACATGGAGGTGTGAACACTGAACTGTTAGAATGAGTGTGCCCACATGGAGTTGTGCACACTGAACTGTTAGAATGAGTGTGCCCACATGGAGGTGTGCACACTGAACTGTTAGAATGAGTGTGTCCACATGGAGGTGTGCACACTGAACTGTTAGAATGAGTGTGTCCCTGTGGAGGTGTGCACACTGAAATGTTAGAATGAGTGTGTCCACATGGAGGTGTGCACACTGAACTGTTAGAATGAGTGTGTCCCTGTGGAGGTGTGCACACTGAACTGTTAGAATGAGTGTGTCCACATGGAGGTGTGCACACTGTATTGTTAGAATGAGTGTGTCCACATGGAGTTGTGTACACTGAACTGTTAGAATGACTGTGTCCTCATGAAGGTGTGCACACTGAACTGTTAGAATGAGTGTGTCCACATGGAGGTGTGCACACTGAACTGTGAGAATGACTGTGCCCACATGGAGGTGTGCACTTTGAACTGTTAGAATGAGTGTGTCCACATGGAGGTGTGCACACTGAACTGTTAGAATGAGTGTGTCCACATGGAGGTGTGCACACTGAACTGTTAGAATGAGTGTGTCCACATGGAGGTGTGCACACTGAACTGTTAGAATGTGTGTGTCCACATGGAGGTGTGCACACTGAACTGTTAGAATGAGTGTGCCCACATGGAAGTGTGCACACTGAACTGTTAGAATGAGTGTGCCCACATGGAGGTGTGCACACTGAACTGTTAGAATGAGTGTGCCCACATGGAAGTGTGCACACTGAACTGTTAGAATGAGTGTGCCCTCATGGAGGTGTGCACACAGAACTGTTAGAATGAGTGTGCCCACATGGAGGTGTGCACACTGAACTGTTAGAATGAGTGTGCCCACATGGAGGTGTGCACACTGCACTGTTAGAATGAGTGTGCCCACATGGAGGTGAGCACACTGAACTGTGAGAATGAGTGTGTCCACATGGAGGTGTGCACACTGAACTGTTAGAATGAGTGTGTCCCTGTGGAGGTGTGCACACTGAAATGTTAGAATGAGTGTGTCCACATGGAGGTGTGCACACTGAACTGTTAGAATGAGTGTGTCCACATGGAGGTGTGCACACTTAACTGTTAGAATGAGTGTGTCCACTTGGAGGTGTGCACACTGAACTGTTAGAATGAGTGTGCACACATGGAGGTGTGCACACTGTACTGTTAGAATGAGTGTGCCCACATGGAGGTGTGAACACTGAACTGTTAGAATGAGTGTGCCCACATGGAGGTGTGCACACTGAACTGTTAGAATGAGTGTGCCCACATGTATGTGGGCACACTGAACTGTTAGAATGAGTGTGTCCAAATGGAGGTGTGCACACTGAACTGTTAGAATGAGTGTGTCCCTGTGGAGGTGTGCACACTGAAATGTTAGAATGAATGTGTCCACATGGAGGTGTGAACACTGAACTGTTAGAATGAGTGTGCCCACATGGAGGTGTGCACACTGAACTGTTAGAATGAGTGTGTCCACATGGAGGTGTGCACACTGAACTGTTAGAATGAGTGTGTCCCTGTGGAGGTGTGCACACTGAAATGTTAGAATGAGTGTGTCCACATGGAGGTGTGCACACTGAACTGTTAGAATGAGTGTGCCCACATGGAGATGTGAACACTGAACTGTTAGAATTAGTGTGTCCACATGGAGGTGTGCACACTGAATTCTTAGAATGAGAGTGTCCACATGGAGGTGTGCACACTGAACTGTTAAAATGAGTGTGTCCACATGGAGGTGTGCACACTGAACTTTTAGAATGAGTGTGTCCCTGTGGAGTTGTGCACACTGTACTGTTAGAATGAGTGTGTCCACATGGAGGTGTGCACACTGAACTGTTAGAATGAGTGTGTCCACATGGAGGTGTGCACACTGAACTGTTAGAATGACTGTGCCCACATGGGGTTAGCACACTGAACTGTTAGAATGAGTGTGTCCCTGTGGAGGTGAGCACACTGAACTGTTAGAATGAGTGTGTCCACATGGAAGTGTGCACACTGAACTGTTAGAATGAGTGTGTCCACATGGAGGTGTGCACACTGAACTGGTAGAATGAGTGTGTCCCTGTGGAGGTGTGCACACTGAACTGTTAGAATGAGTGTTCCACGTGGAGGTGTGCACACTGAATTCTTAGAATGAGTGTGTCCACATGGAGGTGTGCACACTGAACTGTTAGAATGAGTGTGTCCACATGGAGGTGTGCACACTGAACTTTTAGAATGAGTGTGTCCCTGTGGAGTTGTGCACACTGTACTGTTAGAATGAGTGTGTCCACATGGAGGTGTGCACACTGAACTGTTAGAATGAGTGTGTCCACATGGAGGTGTGCACACTGAACTGTTAGAATGACTGTGCCCACATGGGGTAAGCACACTGAACTGTTAGAATGAGTGTGTCCCTGTGGAGGTGTGCACACTGAACTGTTAGAATGAGTGTGTCCACATGGAATGTGCACACTGAACTGTTAGAATGAGTGTGTCCACATGGAGGTGTGCACACTGAACTGTTAGAATGAGTGTGTCCCTGTGGAGGTGTGCACACTGAACTGTTAGAATAAGTGTGTCCACATGGAGGTGTGCACACTGAACTGTTAGAATGAGTGTGTCCCTGTGGAGTTGTGCACACTGAACTGTTAGAATGAGTGTGTCCACATGGAGGTGTGCACACTGAACTGTTAGAATGCGTGTGTCCCTGTGGAGTTGTGCACACTGTCCTGTTAGAATGAGTGTGTCCACATGGAGGTGTGCAGACTGAACTGTTAGAATGAGTGTGCCCACATGGAGGTGTGCACACTGAACTGTTAGAATAAGTGTGTCCACATGGAGGTGTGCACACTGAACTGTTAGAATGAGTGTGTCCCTGTGGAGGTGTGCACACTGAACTGTTAGAATGAGTGTGTCCACATGGAGGTGTGCACACTGAACTGTTAGAATGAGTGTGTCCCTGTGGAGGTGTGCACACTGAACTGTTAGAATAAGTGTGTCCACATGGAGGTGTGCACACTGAACTGTTAGAATGAGTGTGTCCCTGTGGAGGTGTGCACACTGAACTGTTAGAATGAGTGTGTCCACATGGAGGTGTGCACACTGAACTTTTAGAATGAGTGTGTCCCTGTGGAGTTGTGCACACTGTCCTGTTAGAATGAGTGTGTCCACATGGAGGTGTGCAGACTGAACTGTTAGAATGAGTGTGTCCCTGTGGAGGTGTGCACACTGAACTGTTAGAATAAGTGTGTCCACATGGAGGTGTGCACACTGAACTGTTAGAATGAGTGTGTCCCTGTGGAGGTGTGCACACTGAACTGTTAGAATGAGTGTGTCCACATGGAGGTGTGCACACTGAACTGTTAGAATGAGTGTGTCCCTGTGGAGGTGTGCACACTGAACTGTTAGAATAAGTGTGTCCACATGGAGGTGTGCACACTGAACTGTTAGAATGAGTGGGTCCCTGTGGAGGTGTGCACACTGAACTGTTAGAATGAGTGTGTCCACATGGAGGTGTGCACACTGAACTTTTAGAATGAGTGTGTCCCTGTGGAGTTGTGCACACTGTCCTGTTAGAATGAGTGTGTCCACATGGAGGTGTGCAGACTGAACTGTTAGAATGAGTGTGCCCACATGGAGGTGTGCACACTGAACTGTTAGAATGAGTGTGCCCACATGGAGGTGTGAACACTGAACTGTTAGAATGAGTGTGCCCACATGGAGGTGTGCACACTGAACTGTTAGAATGAGTGTGCCCACATGGAGGTGAGCACACTGAACTGTGAGAATGAATGTGTCCACATGGAGGTGTGCACACTGAACTGTTAGAATGAGTGTGTCCCTGTGGAGGTGTGCACACTGAAATGTTAGAATGAGTGTGTCCACATGGAGGTGTGCACACTGAACTGTTAGAATGAGTGTGTCCACATGGAGGTGTGCACACTTAACTGTTAGAATGAGTGTGTCCACTTGGAGGTGTGCACACTGAACTGTTAGAATGAGTGTGCACACATGGAGGTGTGCACACTGTACTGTTAGAATGAGTGTGCCCACATGGAGGTGTGAACACTGAACTGTTAGAATGAGTGTGCCCACATGGAGGTGTGCACACTGAACTGTTAGAATGAGTGTGCCCACATGTATGTGGGCACACTGAACTGTTAGAATGAGTGTGTCCAAATGGAGGTGTGCACACTGAACTGTTAGAATGAGTGTGTCCCTGTGGAGGTGTGCACACTGAAATGTTAGAATGAATGTGTCCACATGGAGGTGTGAACACTGAACTGTTAGAATGAGTGTGCCCACATGGAAGTGTGCACACTGAACTGTTAGAATGAGTGTGTCCACATGGAGGTGTGCACACTGAACTGTTAGAATGAGTGTGTCCCTGTGGAGGTGTGCACACTGAAATGTTAGAATGAGTGTGTCCACATGGAGGTGTGCACACTGAACTGTTAGAATGAGTGTGCCCACATGGAGATGTGAACACTGAACTGTTAGAATTAGTGTGTCCACATGGAGGTGTGCACACTGAATTCTTAGAATGAGTGTGTCCCTGTAGAGGTGTGCACACTGAAATGTTAGAATGAGTGTGTCCACATGGAGGTGTGCACACTGAAGTGTTAGAATTTGTCCACATGGAGGTGTGCACACTGAATTGTTAGAATGAGTGTGTCCACATGGAGGTGTGCACACTGAACTGTTAGAATGAGTGTGCCCACATGGATGTGTGCATTCTGAACTGTTAGAATGAGTGTGCCCACATGGAGGTGTGCACACTGAACTGTTAGAATGAGTGTGCCCACATGGAGGTGTGCACACTGAACTGTTAGAATGAGTGTGCCCACATGGAGGTGTGCACACTGAACTGTTAGAATGAGTGTGTCCACATGGAGGTGTGCACACTGAACTGTTAGAATGAGTGTGCCCACATGGAGGTGTGAACACTGAACTGTTAGAATGAGTGTGCCCACATGGAGGTATGCACACTGAACTGTTAGAATGAGTGTATCCACATGGAGGTGTGCACACTGAATTCTTAGAATGAGTGTGTCCACATGGAGGTGTGCACACTGAACTGTTAGAATGAGTGTGTCCACATGGAGGTGTGCACACTGAACTGTTAGAATATGTCAACATGGAGGTGTGCACACTGTATTGTTAGAATGAGTGTGTCCGAATGGAGTTGTGCACACTGAAGTGTTAGAATGACTGTGTCCACATGAAGGTGTGCACACTGAACTGTTAGAATGAGTGTGCCCACATGTAGTTGTGCACATGAACTGTTAGAATGACTGTGTCCCTGTGGAGGTGTGCACACTGAACTGTTAGAATGACTGTGTCCACATGAAGATGTGCACACTGAACTGTTAGAATGAGTGTGTCCACATGGAGGTGTGCTCACTGAACTGTTAGAATGAGTGTGTCCACATGGAGGTGTGCACACTGAACTTTTAGAATGAGTGTGTCCCTGTGGAGTTGTGCACACTGTACTGTTAGAATGAGTGTGACCACATGGAGGTGTGCACACTGAACTGTTAGAATGACTGTGCCCACATGGGGTTAGCACACTGAACTGTTAGAATGAGTGTGTCCCTGTGGAGGTGTGCACACTGAACTGTTAGAATGAGTGTGTCCACATGGAAGTGTGCACACTGAACTGTTAGAATGAGTGTGTTCACATGGAGGTGTGCACACTGAACTGTTAGAATGAGAGTGTCCCTGTGGAGGTGTGCACACTGAACTGTTAGAATGAGTGTGTCCACATGGAGGTGTGCACACTGAACTGTTAGAATGAGTGTGTCCACATGGAGGTGTGCACACTGAAATGTTAGAATGAGTGTGTCCACATGGAGGTGTGCACACTGAAGTGTTAGAATTTGTCCACATGGAGGTGTGCACACTGAACTTTTAGAATGAGTGTGTCCCTGTGGAGTTGTGCACACTGTACTGTTAGAATGAGTGTGTCCACATGGAGGTGTGCACACTGAACTGTTAGAATGAGTGTGTCCACATGGAGGTGTGCACACTGAACTGTTAGAATGACTGTGCCCACATGGGGTTAGCACACTGAACTGTTAGAATGAGTGTGTCCCTGTGGAGGTGTGCACACTGAACTGTTAGAATGAGTGTGTCCACATGGAAGTGTGCACACTGAACTGTTAGAATGAGTGTGTCCACATGGAGGTTTGCACACTGAACTGTTAGAATGAGTGTGTCCCTGTGGAGGTGTGCACACTGAACTTTTAGAATGAGTGTGTCCACATGGAGGTGTGCACACTGAATTCTTAGAATGAGTGTGTCCACATGGAGGTGTGCACACTGAACTGTTAGAATGAGTGTGTCCACATGGAGGTGTGCACACTGAACTTTTAGAATGAGTGTGTCCCTGTGGAGTTGTGCACACTGTACTGTTAGAATGAGTGTGTCCACATGGAGGTGTGCACACTGAACTGTTAGAATGACTGTGCCCACATGGGGTTAGCACACTGAACTGTTAGAATGAGTGTGTCCCTGTGGAGGTGTGCACACTGAACTGTTAGAATGAGTGTGTCCACATGGAAGTGTGCACACTGAACTGTTAGAATGAGTGTGTCCACATGGAGGTGTGCACACTGAACTGTTAGAATGAGTGTGTCCCTGTGGAGGTGTGCACACTGAACTGTTAGAATGAGTGTGTCCACATGGAGGTGTGCACTCTGAACTGTTAGAATGAGTGTGTCCCTGTGGAGGTGTGCACACTGAAATGTTAGAATGAGTGTGTCCACATGGAGGTGTGCACACTGAAGTGTTAGAATTTGTCCACATGGAGGTGTGCACACTGAATTGTTAGAATGAGTGTGTCCACATGTAGGTGTGCACACTGAACTGTTAGAATGAGTGTGCCCACATGGAGGTGTGCAGACTGAACTGTTAGAATGAGTGTGTCCACATGGAGGTGTGCACACTGAACTGTTAGAATGAGTGTGTCCCTGTGGAGGTGTGCACACTGAACTGTTAGAATGAGTGTGTCCACATGGAGGTGTGCACACTGAACTGTTAGAATGAGTGTGTCCCTGTGGAGGTGTGCACACTGAAATGTTAGAATGAGTGTGCCCACATGGAGGTGTGAACACTGAACTGTTAGAATGAGTGTGCCCACATGGAGGTATGCACACTGAACTGTTAGAATGAGTGTGTCCACATGGAGGTGTGCACACTGAACTGTTAGAATTAGTGTGCCCACATGGAGGTGTGCAGACTGAACTGTTAGAATGAGTGTGTCCACATGGAGGTGTGCACACTGAACTGTTAGAATGAGTGTGCCCACATGGAGGTGTGAACACTGAACTGTTAGAATGAGTGTGCCCACATGGAGGTATGCACACTGAACTGTTAGAATGAGTGTGTCCACATGGAGGTGTGCACACTGAATTCTTAGAATGAGTGTGTCCACATGGAGGTGTGCACACTGAACTGTTAGAATGAGTGTGTCCACATGGAGGTGTGCACACTGAACTTTTAGAAATAGTGTGTCCCTGTGGAGGTGTGCACACTGAACTGTTAGAATGACTGTGTCCACATGAAGGTGTGCACACTGAACTGTTAGAATGAGTGTGTCCACATGGAGGTGTGCTCACTGAACTGTTAGAATGAGTGTGTCCACATGGAGGTGTGCACACTGAACTTTTAGAATGAGTGTGTCCCTGTGGAGTTGTGCACACTGTACTGTTAGAATGAGTGTGTCCACATGGAGGTGTGCACACTGAACTGTTAGAATGGGTGTGTCCACATGGAGTTGTGCACACTGAACTGTTAGAATGAGTGTGCCCACATGGAGGTGTTCAGACTGAACTGTTAGAATGAGTGTGCCCACATGGAGGTGTGCACACTGAACTGTTAGAATGAGTGTGTCCACATGGAGTTGTGCACACTGAACTGTTAGAATGAGTGTGCACACATGGAGGTGTGCACACTGAACTGTTAGAATGAGTGTGCCCACATGGAGGTGTGCACACTGAACTGTTAGAATGAGTGTGCCCACATGGAAGTGTGAACACTGAACTGTTAGAATGAGTGTGCCCACATGGAGGTGTGCACACTGAACTGTTAGAATGAGTGTGCCCACATGGAGGTGAGCACACTGAACTGTGAGAATGAGTGTGTCCACATGGAGGTGTGCACACTGTACTGTTAGAATGTTTGTGTCCACATGGAGGTGTGCACACTGAAATGTTAGAATGAGTGTGTCCACATGGAGGTGTGCACACTGAACTGTTAGAATGAGTGTGTCCACATGGAGGTGTGCACACTGAACTGTTAGAATGAGTGTGTCCACATGGAGGTGTGCAAACCTAACTGTTAGAATGAGTGTGTCCACTTGGAGGTGTGCACACTGAACTGTTAGAATGAGTGTGCACACATGGAGGTGTGCACACTGTACTGTTAGAATGAGTGTGCCCACATGGAGGTGTGAACATTGAATTGTTAGAATGAGTGTGCCCACCTGGAGGTGTGCACACTGAACTGTTAGAATGAATGTGCCCACATGGATGTGGGCAAACTGAACTGTTAGAATGAGTGTGTCCACATGGAGGTGTGCACACTGAACTGTTAGAATGAGTGTGTCCCTGTGGAGGTGTGCACACTGAAATGTTAGAATGAATGTGTCCACATGGAGGTGTGCACACTGAACTGTTAGAATGAGTGTGCCCACATGGAGGTGTGCACACTGAACTGTTAGAATGAGTGTGCCCACATGGAGGTGTGCACACTGAACTGTTAGAATGAGTGTGTCCACATGGAGGTGTGCACACTAAACTGTTAGAATGAGTGTGCCCACATGGAGGTGTGAACACTGAACTGTTAAAATGAGTGTGCCCACATAGAGGTATGCACACTGAACTGTTAGAATGAGTGTGTCCACATGGAGGTGTGCACACTGAATTCTTAGAATGAGTGTGTCCCTGTGGAGGTGTGCACACTGAAATGTTAGAATGAGTGTGTCCACATGGAGGTGTGCACACTGAACTGTTAGAATGAGTGTGCCCACATGGAGGTGTGAACACTGAACTGTTAGAATTAGTGTGTCCACATGGAGGTGTGCACACTGAATTCTTAGAAAAAGTGTGTGTCCACATGGAGGTGTGCACACTGAACTGTTAAAATGAGTGTGTCCACATGGAGGTGTGCACACTGAACTTTTAGAATGAGTGTGTCCCTGTGGAGTTGTGCACACTGTCCTGTTAGAATGAGTGTGTCCACATGGAGGTGTGCACAATGAACTGTTAGAATGAGTGTGTCCACATGGAGGTGTGCACACTGAACTGTTAGAATGACTGTGCCCACATGGGGTTAGCACACTGAACTGTTAGAATGACTGTGCCCACATGGGGTTAGCACACTGAACTGTTAGAATGAGTGTGTCCCTGTGGAAGTGTGCACACTGAACTGTTAGAATGAGTGTGTCCACATGGAGGTGTGCACACTGAACTGTTAGAATGAGTGTGTCCCTGTGGAGGTGTGCACACTGAACTGTTAGAATGAGTGTGCCCACATGGAGGTGAGCACACTGAACTGTGAGAATGAGTGTGTCCACATGGAGGTGTGCACACTGTACTGTTAGAATGAGTGTGTCCACATGGAGGTGTGCACACTGAAATGTTAGAATGAGTGTGTCCACATGGAGGTGTGCACACTGAACTGTTAGAATGAGTGTGTCCCTGTGGAGGTGTGCAAACTGAACTGTTAGAATGAGTGTGTCCACATGGAGGTGTGCACAGCTAACTGTTAGAATGAGTGTGTCCACTTGGAGGTGTGCACACTGAACTGTTAGAATGAGTGTGCACACATGGAGGTGTGCACACTGTACTGTTAGAATGAGTGTGCCCACATGGAGGTGTGAACACTGAATTGTTAGAATGAGTGTGCCCACCTGGAGGTGTGCACACTGAACTGTTAGAATGAGTGTGCCCACATGGATGTGGGCACACTGAACTGTTAGAATGAGTGTGTCCACATGGAGGTGTGCACACTGAACTGTTAGAATGAGTGTGTCCCTGTGGAGGTGTGCACACTGAAATGTTAGAATGAATGTGTCCACATGGAGGTGTGCACACTGAAATGTTAGAATGAGTGTGCCCACATGGAGGTGTGCACACTGAACTGTTAGAATGAGTGTGCCCACATGGAGGTGTGCACACTGAACTGTTAGAATGAGTGTGTCCACATGGAGGTGTGCACACTAAACTGTTAGAATGAGTGTGCCCACATGGAGGTGTGAACACTGAACTGTTAGAATGAGTGTGCCCACATGGAGGTATGCACACTGAACTGTTAGAATGAGTGTGTCCACATGGAGGTGTGCACACTGAATTCTTAGAATGAGTGTGTCCACATGGAGGTGTGCACACTGAACTGTTAAAATGAGTGTGTCCACATGGAGGTGTGCACACTGAACTTTTAGAATGAGTGTGTCCTTGTGGAGTTGTGCACACTGTCCTGTTAGAATGAGTGTGTCCACATGGAGGTGTGCACACTGAACTGTTAGAATGACTGTGCCCACATGGGGTTAGCACACTGAACTGTTAGAATGAGTGTGTCCCTGTGGAGGTGTGCACACTGAACTGTTAGAATGAGTGTGTCCACATGGAAGTGTGCACACTGAACTGTTAGAATGAGTGTGTCCACATGGAGGTGTGCACACTGAACTGTTAGAATGAGTGTGTCCCTGTGGAGGTGTGCACACTGAACTGTTAGAATGAGTGTGTCCACATGGAGGTGTGCACACTGAATTCTTAGAATGAGTGTGTCCACATGGAGGTGTGCACACTGAACTGTTAGAATGAGTGTGTCCACATGGAGGTGTGCACACTGAACTTTTAGAATGAGTGTGTCCCTCTGGAGTTGTGCACACTGTACTGTTAGAATGAGTGTGTCCACATGGAGGTGTGCACACTGAACTGTTAGAATGAGTGTGTCCACATGGAGGTGTGCACACTGAACTGTTAGAATGACTGTGCCCACATGGGGTTAGCACACTGAACTGTTAGAATGAGTGTGTCCCTGTGGAGGTGTGCACACTGAACTGTTAGAATGAGTGTGTCCACATGGAAGTGTGCACACTGAACTGTTAGAATGAGTGTGTCCACATGGAGGTGTGCACACTGAACTGTTAGAATGAGTGTGTCCCTGTGGAGGTGTGCACACTGAACTGTTAGAATGAGTGTGTCCACATGGAGGTGTGCACACTGAACTGTTAGAATGAGTGTGTCCCTGTGGAGGTGTGCACACTGAAATGTTAGAATGAGTGTGTCCACATGGAGGTGTGCACACTGAAGTTTTAGAATTTGTCCACATGGAGGTGTGCACACTGAATTGTTAGAATGAGTGTGCCCACATGGATGTGTGCAGACTGAACTGTTAGAATGAGTGTGCCCACATGGAGGTGTGCACACTGAACTGTTAGAATGAGTGTGCCCACATGGAGGTGTGCACACTGAACTGTTAGAATGAGTGTGCCCACATGGAGGTGTGCACACTGAACTGTTAGAATGAGTGTGTCCACATGGAGGTGTGCACACTAAACTGTTAGAATGAGTGTGCCCACATGGAGGTGTGAACACTGAACTGTTAGAATGAGTGTGCCCACATGGAGGTATGCACACTGAACTGTTAGATTGAGTGTGTCCACATGGAGGTGTGCACACTGAATTCTTAGAATGAGTGTGTCCACATGGAGGTGTGCACACTGAACTGTTAGAATGAGTGTGTCCACATGGAGGTGTGCACACTGAACTGTTAGAATATGTCCACATGGAGGTGTGCACACTGTATTGTTAGAGTGAGTGTGTCCACATGGAGTTGTGCACACTGAAGTGTTAGAATGACTGTGTCCACATGAAGGTGTGCACACTGAACTGTTAGAATGAGTGTGCCCACATGTAGTTGTGCACATGAACTGTTAGAATGACTGTGTACACATGGAGGTGTGCACACTGAACTGTTAGAATGACTGTGCCCACATGGAGGTGTGCACTTTGAACTGTTAGAATGACTGTGTCCCTGTGGAGGTGTGCACACTGAACTGTTAGAATGTGTGTGTCCACATGGATGTGTGCACACTGAACTGTTAGAATGAGTGTGTCCACATGGAGGTGTGCACACTGAACTGTTAGAATGAGTGTGCCCACATGGAGGTGTGCAGACTGAACTGTTAGAATGAGTGTGCCCACAAGGAGGTAAGCACACTGAAATGTTAGAATGAGTGTGCCCACATGGAGGTGTTCACACTGAACTGTTAGAATGAGTGTGCCCACATGGAGGTGTGAACACTGAACTGTTAGAATGAGTGTGCCCACATGGAGGTGTGCACACTGAACTGTTAGAATGAGTGTGCCCACATGGAGGTGTGCACACTGAACTGTTAGAATGAGTGTGTCCACATGGAGGTGTGCACACTGAACTGTTAGAATGAGTGTGTCCCTGTGGAGGTGTGCACACTGAAATGTTAGAATGAGTGTGTCCACATGGAGGTGTGCACACTGAACTGTTAGAATGAGTGTGTCCACATGGAGGTGTGCACACTGAACTGTTAGAATGAGTGTGTCCACATGGAGGTGTGCACACTGTATTGTGAGAATGAGTGTGTCCACATGGAGTTGTGTACACTGAACTGTTAGAATGACTGTGTCCTCATGAAGGTGTGCACACTGAACTGTTAGAATGAGTGTGTCCACATGGAGGTGTGCACACTGAACTGTGAGAATGACTGTGCCCACATGGAGGTGTGCACTTTGAACTGTTAGAATGAGTGTGTCCACATGGAGGTGTGCACACTGAACTGTTAGAATGAGTGTGTCCACATGGAGGTGTGCACACTGAACTGTTAGAATGAGTGTGTCCACATGGAGGTGTGCACACTGAACTGTTAGAATGTGTGTGTCCACATGGAGGTGTGCACACTGAACTGTTAGAATGAGTGTGCCCACATGGAAGTGTGCACACTGAACTGTTAGAATGAGTGTGCCCACATGGAGGTTTGCACACTGAACTGTTAGAATGAGTGTGCCCACATGGAAGTGTGCACACTGAACTGTTAGAATGAGTGTGCCCACATGGAGGTGTGCACACAGAACTGTTAGAATGAGTGTGTCCCTGTGGAGGTGTGCACACTGAAATGTTAGAATGAATGTGTCCACATGGAGGTGTGAACACTGAACTGTTAGAATGAGTGTGCCCACATGGAGGTGTGCACACTGAACTGTTAGAATGAGTGTGTCCACATGGAGGTGTGCACACTGAACTGTTAGAATGAGTGTGTCCCTGTGGAGGTGTGCACACTGAAATGTTAGAATGAGTGTGTCCACATGGAGGTGTGCACACTGAACTGTTAGAATGAGTGTGCCCACATGGAGATGTGAACACTGAACTGTTAGAATTAGTGTGTCCACATGGAGGTGTGCACACTGAATTCTTAGAATGAGTGTGTCCCTGTAGAGGTGTGCACACTGAAATGTTAGAATGAGTGTGTCCACATGGAGGTGTGCACACTGAAGTGTTAGAATTTGTCCACATGGAGGTGTGCACACTGAATTGTTAGAATGAGTGTGTCCACATGGAGGTGTGCACACTGAACTGTTAGAATGAGTGTGCCCACATGGATGTGTGCATTCTGAACTGTTAGAATGAGTGTGCCCACATGGAGGTGTGCACACTGAACTGTTAGAATGAGTGTGCCCACATGGAGGTGTGCACACTGAACTGTTAGAATGAGTGTGCCCACATGGAGGTGTGCACACTGAACTGTTAGAATGAGTGTGTCCACATGGAGGTGTGCACACTGAACTGTTAGAATGAGTGTGCCCACATGGAGGTGTGAACACTGAACTGTTAGAATGAGTGTGCCCACATGGAGGTATGCACACTGAACTGTTAGAATGAGTGTATCCACATGGAGGTGTGCACACTGAATTCTTAGAATGAGTGTGTCCACATGGAGGTGTGCACACTGAACTGTTAGAATGAGTGTGTCCACATGGAGGTGTGCACACTGAACTGTTAGAATATGTCAACATGGAGGTGTGCACACTGTATTGTTAGAATGAGTGTGTCCGAATGGAGTTGTGCACACTGAAGTGTTAGAATGACTGTGTCCACATGAAGGTGTGCACACTGAACTGTTAGAATGAGTGTGCCCACATGTAGTTGTGCACATGAACTGTTAGAATGACTGTGTCCCTGTGGAGGTGTGCACACTGAACTGTTAGAATGACTGTGTCCACATGAAGGTGTGCACACTGAACTGTTAGAATGAGTGTGTCCACATGGAGGTGTGCTCACTGAACTGTTAGAATGAGTGTGTCCACATGGAGGTGTGCACACTGAACTTTTAGAATGAGTGTGTCCCTGTGGAGTTGTGCACACTGTACTGTTAGAATGAGTGTGTCCACATGGAGGTGTGCACACTGAACTGTTAGAATGACTGTGCCCACATGGGGTTAGCACACTGAACTGTTAGAATGAGTGTGTCCCTGTGGAGGTGTGCACACTGAACTGTTAGAATGAGTGTGTCCACATGGAAGTGTGCACACTGAACTGTTAGAATGAGTGTGTTCACATGGAGGTGTGCACACTGAACTGTTAGAATGAGAGTGTCCCTGTGGAGGTGTGCACACTGAACTGTTAGAATGAGTGTGTCCACATGGAGGTGTGCACACTGAACTGTTAGAATGAGTGTGTCCACATGGAGGTGTGCACACTGAAATGTTAGAATGAGTGTGTCCACATGGAGGTGTGCACACTGAAGTGTTAGAATTTGTCCACATGGAGGTGTGCACACTGAACTTTTAGAATGAGTGTGTCCCTGTGGAGTTGTGCACACTGTACTGTTAGAATGAGTGTGTCCACATGGAGGTGTGCACACTGAACTGTTAGAATGAGTGTGTCCACATGGACGTGTGCACACTGAACTGTTAGAATGACTGTGCCCACATGGGGTTAGCACACTGAACTGTTAGAATGAGTGTGTCCCTGTGGAGGTGTGCACACTGAACTGTTAGAATGAGTGTGTCCACATGGAAGTGTGCACACTGAACTGTTAGAATGAGTGTGTCCACATGGAGGTTTGCACACTGAACTGTTAGAATGAGTGTGTCCCTGTGGAGGTGTGCACACTGAACTTTTAGAATGAGTGTGTTCACATGGAGGTGTGCACACTGAATTCTTAGAATGAGTGTGTCCACATGGAGGTGTGCACACTGAACTGTTAGAATGAGTGTGTCCACATGGAGGTGTGCACACTGAACTTTTAGAATGAGTGTGTCCCTGTGGAGTTGTGCACACTGTACTGTTAGAATGAGTGTGTCCACATGGAGGTGTGCACACTGAACTGTTAGAATGACTGTGCCCACATGGGGTTAGCACACTGAACTGTTAGAATGAGTGTGTCCCTGTGGAGGTGTGCACACTGAACTGTTAGAATGAGTGTGTCCACATGGAAGTGTGCACACTGAACTGTTAGAATGAGTGTGTCCACATGGAGGTGTGCACACTGAACTGTTAGAATGAGTGTGTCCCTGTGGAGGTGTGCACACTGAACTGTTAGAATGAGTGTGTCCACATGGAGGTGTGCACTCTGAACTGTTAGAATGAGTGTGTCCCTGTGGAGGTGTGCACACTGAAATGTTAGAATGAGTGTGTCCACATGGAGGTGTGCACACTGAAGTGTTAGAATTTGTCCACATGGAGGTGTGCACACTGAATTGTTAGAATGAGTGTGTCCACATGTAGGTGTGCACACTGAACTGTTAGAATGAGTGTGCCCACATGGAGGTGTGCAGACTGAACTGTTAGAATGAGTGTGTCCACATGGAGGTGTGCACACTGAACTGTTAGAATGAGTGTGTCCCTGTGGAGGTGTGCACACTGAACTGTTAGAATGAGTGTGTCCACATGGAGGTGTGCACACTGAACTGTTAGAATGAGTGTGTCCCTGTGGAGGTGTGCACACTGAAATGTTAGAATGAGTGTGCCCACATGGAGGTGTGAACACTGAACTGTTAGAATGAGTGTGCCCACATGGAGGTATGCACACTGAACTGTTAGAATGAGTGTGTCCACATGGAGGTGTGCACACTGAACTGTTAGAATTAGTGTGCCCACATGGAGGTGTGCAGACTGAACTGTTAGAATGAGTGTGTCCACATGGAGGTGTGCACACTGAACTGTTAGAATGAGTGTGCCCACATGGAGGTGTGAACACTGAACTGTTAGAATGAGTGTGCCCACATGGAGGTATGCACACTGAACTGTTAGAATGAGTGTGTCCACATGGAGGTGTGCACACTGAATTCTTAGAATGAGTGTGTCCACATGGAGGTGTGCACACTGAACTGTTAGAATGAGTGTGTCCACATGGAGGTGTGCACACTGAACTTTTAGAATGAGTGTGTCCCTGTGGAGGTGTGCACACTGAACTGTTAGAATGACTGTGTCCACATGAAGGTGTGCACACTGAACTGTTAGAATGAGTGTGTCCACATGGAGGTGTGCTCACTGAACTGTTAGAATGAGTGTGTCCACATGGAGGTGTGCACACTGAACTTTTAGAATGAGTGTGTCCCTGTGGAGTTGTGCACACTGTACTGTTAGAATGAGTGTGTCCACATGGAGGTGTGCACACTGAACTGTTAGAATGGGTGTGTCCACATGGAGTTGTGCACACTGAACTGTTAGAATGAGTGTGCCCACATGGAGGTGTTCAGACTGAACTGTTAGAATGAGTGTGCCCACATGGGGGTGTGCACACTGAACTGTTAGAATGAGTGTGTCCACATGGAGTTCTGCACACTGAACTGTTAGAATGAGTGTGCACACATGGAGGTGTGCACACTGAACTGTTAGAATGAGTGTGCCCACATGGAGGTGTGCACACTGAACTGTTAGAATGAGTGTGCCCACATGGAAGTGTGAACACTGAACTGTTAGAATGAGTGTGCCCACATGGAGGTGTGCACACTGAACTGTTAGAATGAGTGTGCCCACATGGAGGTGAGCACACTGAACTGTGAGAATGAGTGTGTCCACATGGAGGTGTGCACACTGTACTGTTAGAATGTTTGTGTCCACATGGAGGTGTGCACACTGAAATGTTAGAATGAGTGTGTCCACATGGAGGTGTGCACACTGAACTGTTAGAATGAGTGTGTCCACATGGAGGTGTGCACACTGAACTGTTAGAATGAGTGTGTCCACATGGAGGTGTGCAAACCTAACTGTTAGAATGAGTGTGTCCACTTGGAGGTGTGCACACTGAACTGTTAGAATGAGTGTGCACACATGGAGGTGTGCACACTGTACTGTTAGAATGAGTGTGCCCACATGGAGGTGTGAACATTGAATTGTTAGAATGAGTGTGCCCACCTGGAGGTGTGCACACTGAACTGTTAGAATGAGTGTGCCCACATGGATGTGGGCAAACTGAACTGTTAGAATGAGTGTGTCCACATGGAGGTGTGCACACTGAACTGTTAGAATGAGTGTGTCCCTGTGGAGGTGTGCACACTGAAATGTTAGAATGAATGTGTCCACATGGAGGTGTGCACACTGAACTGTTAGAATGAGTGTGCCCACATGGAGGTGTGCACACTGAACTGTTAGAATGAGTGTGCCCACATGGAGGTGTGCACACTGAACTGTTAGAATGAGTGTGTCCACATGGAGGTGTGCACACTAAACTGTTAGAATGAGTGTGCCCACATGGAGGTGTGAACACTGAACTGTTAAAATGAGTGTGCCCACATGGAGGTATGCACACTGAACTGTTAGAATGAGTGTGTCCACATGGAGGTGTGCACACTGAATTCTTAGAATGAGTGTGTCCCTGTGGAGGTGTGCACACTGAAATGTTAGAATGAGTGTGTCCACATGGAGGTGTGCACACTGAACTGTTAGAATGAGTGTGCCCACATGGAGGTGTGAACACTGAACTGTTAGAATTAGTGTGTCCACATGGAGGTGTGCACACTGAATTCTTAGAAAAAGTGTGTGTCCACATGGAGGTGTGCACACTGAACTGTTAAAATGAGTGTGTCCACATGGAGGTGTGCACACTGAACTTTTAGAATGAGTGTGTCCCTGTGGAGTTGTGCACACTGTCCTGTTAGAATGAGTGTGTCCACATGGAGGTGTGCACAATGAACTGTTAGAATGAGTTTGTCCACATGGAGGTGTGCACACTGAACTGTTAGAATGACTGTGCCCACATGGGGTTAGCACACTGAACTGTTAGAATGACTGTGCCCACATGGGGTTAGCACACTGAACTGTTAGAATGAGTGTGTCCCTGTGGAAGTGTGCACACTGAACTGTTAGAATGAGTGTGTCCACATGGAGGTGTGCACACTGAACTGTTAGAATGAGTGTGTCCCTGTGGAGGTGTGCACACTGAACTGTTAGAATGAGTGTGCCCACATGGAGGTGAGCACACTGAACTGTGAGAATGAGTGTGTCCACATGGAGGTGTGCACACTGTACTGTTAGAATGAGTGTGTCCACATGGAGGTGTGCACACTGAAATGTTAGAATGAGTGTGTCCACATGGAGGTGTGCACACTGAACTGTTAGAATGAGTGTGTCCCTGTGGAGGTGTGCAAACTGAACTGTTAGAATGAGTGTGTCCACATGGAGGTGTGCACAGCTAACTGTTAGAATGAGTGTGTCCACTTGGAGGTGTGCACACTGAACTGTTAGAATGAGTGTGCACACATGGAGGTGTGCACACTGTACTGTTAGAATGAGTGTGCCCACATGGAGGTGTGAACACTGAATTGTTAGAATGAGTGTGCCCACCTGGAGGTGTGCACACTGAACTGTTAGAATGAGTGAGCCCACATGGATGTGGGCACACTGAACTGTTAGAATGAGTGTGTCCACATGGAGGTGTGCACACTGAACTGTTAGAATGAGTGTGTCCACATGGAGGTGTGCACACTAAACTGTTAGAATGAGTGTGCCCACATGGAGGTGTGAACACTGAACTGTTAGAATGAGTGTGCCCACATGGAGGTATGCACACTGAACTGTTAGAATGAGTGTGTCCACATGGAGGTGTGCACACTGAATTCTTAGAATGAGTGTGTCCACATGGAGGTGTGCACACTGAACTGTTAAAATGAGTGTGTCCACATGGAGGTGTGCACACTGAACTTTTAGAATGAGTGTGTCCCTGTGGAGTTGTGCACACTGTCCTGTTAGAATGAGTGTGTCCACATGGAGGTGTGCACAATGAACTGTTAGAATGAGTGTGTCCACATGGAGGTGTGCACACTGAACTGTTAGAATGACTGTGCCCACATGGGGTTAGCACACTGAACTGTTAGAATGAGTGTGTCCCTGTGGAGGTGTGCACACTGAACTGTTAGAATGAGTGTGTCCACATGGAAGTGTGCACACTGAACTGTTAGAATGAGTGTGTCCACATGGAGGTGTGCACACTGAACTGTTAGAATGAGTGTGTCCCTGTGGAGGTGTGCACACTGAACTGTTAGAATGAGTGTGTCCACATGGAGGTGTGCACACTGAATTCTTAGAATGAGTGTGTCCACATGGAGGTGTGCACACTGAACTGTTAGAATGAGTGTGTCCACATGGAGGTGTGCACACTGAACTTTTAGAATGAGTGTGTCCCTGTGGAGTTGTGCACACTGTACTGTTAGAATGAGTGTGTCCACATGGAGGTGTGCACACTGAACTGTTAGAATGCGTGTGTCCACATGGAGGTGTGCACACTGAACTGTTAGAATGACTGTGCCCACATGGGGTTAGCACACTGAACTGTTAGAATGAGTGTGTCCCTGTGGAGGTGTGCACACTGAACTGTTAGAATGAGTGTGTCCACATGGAAGTGTGCACACTGAACTGTTAGAATGAGTGTGTCCACATGGAGGTGTGCACACTGAACTGTTAGAATGAGTGTGTCCCTGTGGAGGTGTGCACACTGAACTGTTAGAATGAGTGTGTCCACATGGAGGTGTGCACACTGAACTGTTAGAATGAGTGTGTCCCTGTGGAGGTGTGCACACTGAAATGTTAGAATGAGTGTGTCCACATGGAGGTGTGCACACTGAAGTTTTAGAATTCGTCCACATGGAGGTGTGCACACTGAATTGTTAGAATGAGTGTGCCCACATGGATGTGTGCAGACTGAACTGTTAGAATGAGTGTGCCCACATGGAGGTGTGCACACTGAACTGTTAGAATGAGTGTGCCCACATGGAGGTGTGCACACTGAACTGTTAGAATGAGTGTGTCCACATGGAGGTGTGCACACTAAACTGTTAGAATGAGTGTGCCCACATGGAGGTGGGAACACTGAACTGTTAGAATGAGTGTGCCCACATGGAGGTATGCACACTGAACTGTTAGATTGAGTGTGTCCACATGGAGGTGTGCACACTGAATTCTTAGAATGAGTGTGTCCACATGGAGGTGTGCACACTGAACTGTTAGAATGAGTGTGTCCACATGGAGGTGTGCACACTGAACTGTTAGAATATGTCCACATGGAGGTGTGCACACTGTATTGTTAGAGTGAGTGTGTCCACATGGAGTTGTGCACACTGAAGTGTTAGAATGACTGTGTCCACATGAAGGTGTGCACACTGAACTGTTAGAATGAGTGTGCCCACATGTAGTTGTGCACATGAACTGTTAGAATGACTGTGTACACATGGAGGTGTGCACACTGAACTGTTAGAATGACTGTGCCCACATGGAGGTGTGCACTTTGAACTGTTAGAATGACTGTGTCCCTGTGGAGGTGTGCACACTGAACTGTTAGAATGTGTGTGTCCACATGGATGTGTGCACACTGAACTGTTAGAATGAGTGTGTCCACATGGAGGTGTGCACACTGAACTGTTAGAATGAGTGTGCCCACATGGAGGTGTGCAGACTGAACTGTTAGAATGAGTGTGCCCACAAGGAGGTAAGCACACTGAAATGTTAGAATGAGTGTGCCCACATGGAGGTGTTCACACTGAACTGTTAGAATGAGTGTGCCCACATGGAGGTGTGAACACTGAACTGTTAGAATGAGTGTGCCCACATGGAGGTGTGCACACTGAACTGTTAGAATGAGTGTGCCCACATGGAGGTGTGCACACTGAACTGTTAGAATGAGTGTGTCCACATGGAGGTGTGCACACTGAACTGTTAGAATGAGTGTGTCCCTGTGGAGGTGTGCACACTGAAATGTTAGAATGAGTGTGTCCACATGGAGGTGTGCACACTGAACTGTTAGAATGAGTGTGTCCACATGGAGGTGTGCACACTGAACTGTTAGAATGAGTGTGTCCACATGGAGGTGTGCACACTGTATTGTGAGAATGAGTGTGTCCACATGGAGTTGTGTACACTGAACTGTTAGAATGACTGTGTCCTCATGAAGGTGTGCACACTGAACTGTTAGAATGAGTGTGTCCACATGGAGGTGTGCACACTGAACTGTGAGAATGACTGTGCCCACATGGAGGTGTGCACTTTGAACTGTTAGAATGAGTGTGTCCACATGGAGGTGTGCACACTGAACTGTTAGAATGAGTGTGTCCACATGGAGGTGTGCACACTGAACTGTTAGAATGAGTGTGTCCACATGGAGGTGTGCACACTGAACTGTTAGAATGTGTGTGTCCACATGGAGGTGTGCACACTGAACTGTTAGAATGAGTGTGCCCACATGGAAGTGTGCACACTGAACTGTTAGAATGAGTGTGCCCACATGGAGGTTTGCACACTGAACTGTTAGAATGAGTGTGCCCACATGGAAGTGTGCACACTGAACTGTTAGAATGAGTGTGCCCACATGGAGGTGTGCACACAGAACTGTTAGAATGAGTGTGCCCACATGGAGGTGTGCACACTGAACTGTTAGAATGAGTGTGTCCACATGGAGGTGTGCACACTGAACTGTTAGAATGAGTGTGCCCACATGGAGGTGTGCAGACTGAACTGTTAGAATGAGTGTGCCCACATGGAGGTGTGCACACTGAACTGTTAGAATGAGTGTGCCCACATGGAGGTGTGAACACTGAACTGTTAGAATGAGTGTGCCCACATGGAGGTGTGCACACTGAACTGTTAGAATGAGTGTGCCCACATGGAGGTGAGCACACTGAACAGTTAGAATGAGTGTGTCCACATGGAAGTGTGCACACTGAACTGTTAGAATGAGTGTGTCCCTGTGGAGGTGTGCACACTGAAATGTTAGAATGAGTGTGTCCACATGGAGGTGTGCACACTGAACTGTTAGAATGAGTGTGTCCACATGGAGGTGTGCACACTGAACTGTTAGAATGAGTGTGTCCACTTGGAGGTGTGCACACTGAACTGTTAGAATGAGTGTGCACACATGGAGGTGTGCACACTGTACTGTTAGAATGAGTGTGCCCACATGGAGGTGTGAACACTGAACTGTTAGAATGAGTGTGCCCACATGGAGGTGTGCACACTGAACTGTTAGAATGAGTGTGCCCACATGTATGTGGGCACACTGAACTGTTGGAATGAGTGTGTCCAAATGGAGGTGTGCACACTGAACTGTTAGAATGAGTGTGTCCCTGTGGAGGTGTGCACACTGAAATGTTAGAATGAATGTGTCCACATGGAGGTGTGAACACTGAACTGTTAGAATGAGTGTGCCCACATGGAGGTGTGCACACTGAACTGTTAGAATGAGTGTGTCCACATGGAGGTGTGCACACTGAACTGTTAGAATGAGTGTGTCCCTGTGGAGGTGTGCACACTGAAATGTTAGAATGAGTGTGTCCACATGGAGGTGTGCACACTGAACTGTTAGAATGAGTGTGCCCACATGGAGATGTGAACACTGAACTGTTAGAATTAGTGTGTCCACATGGAGGTGTGCACACTGAACTGTTAGAATGACTGTGTCCTCATGGAGGTGTGCACACTGAACTGTTAGAATGAGTGTGTCCACATGGAGGTGTGCACACTGAACTGTGAGAATGACTGTGCCCACATGGAGGTGTGCACTTTGAACTGTTAGAATGAGTGTGTCCACATGGAGGTGTGCACACTGAACTGTTAGAATGAGTGTGTCCACATGGAGGTGTGCACACTGAACTGTTAGAATGAGTGTGTCCACATGGAGGTGTGCACACTGAACTGTTAGAATGTGTGTGTCCACATGGAGGTGTGCACACTGAACTGTTAGAATGAGTGTGCCCACATGGAAGTGTGCACACTGAACTGTTAGAATGAGTGTGCCCACATGGAGGTTTGCACACTGAACTGTTAGAATGAGTGTGCCCACATGGAAGTGTGCACACTGAACTGTTAGAATGAGTGTGCCCACATGGAGGTGTGCACACAGAACTGTTAGAATGAGTGTGCCCACATGGAGGTGTGCACACTGAACTGTTAGAATGAGTGTGCACACATGGAGGTGTGCACATTGTACTGTTAGAATGAGTGTGCCCACATGGAGGTGTGAACACTGAACTGTTAGAATGAGTGTGCCCACATGGAGGTGTGCACACTGAACTGTTAGAATGAGTGTGCCCACATGTATTTGGGCACACTGAACTGTTAGAATGAGTGTGTCCAAATGGAGGTGTGCACACTGAACTGTTAGAATGAGTGTGTCCCTGTGGAGGTGTGCACACTGAAATGTTAGAATGAATGTGTCCACATGGAGGTGTGAACACTGAACTGTTAGAATGAGTGTGCCCACATGGAGGTGTGCACACTGAACTGTTAGAATGAGTGTGTCCACATGGCGGTGTGCACACTGAACTGTTAGAATGAGTGTGTCCCTGTGGAGGTGTGCACACTGAAATGTTAGAATGAGTGTGTCCACATGGAGGTGTGCACACTGAACTGTTAGAATGAGTGTGCCCACATGGAGATGTGAACACTGAACTGTTAGAATTAGTGTGTCCACATGGAGGTGTGCACACTGAATTCTTAGAATGAGAGTGTCCACATGGAGGTGTGCACACTGAACTGTTAAAATGAGTGTGTCCACATGGAGGTGTGCACACTGAACTTTTAGAATGAGTGTGTCCCTGTGGAGTTGTGCACACTGTACTGTTAGAATGAGGGTGTCCACATGGAGGTTTGCACACTGAACTGTTAGAATGAGTGTGTCCACATGGAGGTGTGCACACTGAACTGTTAGAATGACTGTGTCCTCATGAAGGTGTGCACACTGAACTGTTAGAATGAGTGTGTCCACATGGAGGTGTGCACACTGAACTGTGAGAATGACTGTGCCCACATGGAGGTGTGCACTTTGAACTGTTAGAATGAGTGTGTCCACATGGAGGTGTGCACACTGAACTGTTAGAATGAGTGTGTCCACATGGAGGTGTGCACACTGAACTGTTAGAATGAGTGTGTCCACATGGAGGTGTGCACACTGAACTGTTAGAATGTGTGTGTCCACATGGAGGTGTGCACACTGAACTGTTAGAATGAGTGTGCCCACATGGAAGTGTGCACACTGAACTGTTAGAATGAGTGTGCCCACATGGAGGTTTGCACACTGAACTGTTAGAATGAGTGTGCCCACATGGAAGTGTGCACACTGAACTGTTAGAATGAGTGTGCCCACATGGAGGTGTGCACACAGAACTGTTAGAATGAGTGTGCCCACATGGAGGTGTGCACACTGAACTGTTAGAATGAGTGTGTCCACATGGAGGTGTGCACACTGAACTGTTAGAATGAGTGTGCCCACATGGAGGTGTGCAGACTGAACTGTTAGACTGAGTGTGCCCACATGGAGGTGTGCACACTGAACTGTTAGAATGAGTGTGCCCACATGGAGGTGTGAACACTGAACTGTTAGAATGAGTGTGCCCACATGGAGGTGTGCACACTGAACTGTTAGAATGAGTGTGCCCACATGGAGGTGAGCACACTGAACTGTGAGAATGAGTGTGTCCACATGGAGGTGTGCACACTGAACTGTTAGAATGAGTGTGTCCCTGTGGAGGTGTGCACACTGAAATATTAGAATGAGTGTGTGCACATGGAGGTGTGCACACTGAACTGTTAGAATGAGTGTGTCCACATGGAGGTGTGCACACTTAACTGTTAGAATGAGTGTGTCCACTTGGAGGTGTGCACACTGAACTGTTAGAATGAGTGTGCACACATGGAGGTGTGCACACTGTACTGTTAGAATGAGTGTGCCCACATGGAGGTGTGAACACTGAACTGTTAGAATGAGTGTGCCCACATGGAGGTGTGCACACTGAACTGTTAGAATGAGTGTGCCCACATGTATTTGGGCACACTGAACTGTTAGAATGAGTGTGTCCAAATGGAGGTGTGCACACTGAACTGTTAGAATGAGTGTGTCCCTGTGGAGGTGTGCACACTGAAATGTTAGAATGAATGTGTCCACATGGAGGTGTGAACACTGAACTGTTAGAATGAGTGTGCCCACATGGAGGTGTGCACACTGAACTGTTAGAATGAGTGTGTCCACATGGCGGTGTGCACACTGAACTGTTAGAATGAGTGTGTCCCTGTGGAGGTGTGCACACTGAAATGTTAGAATGAGTGTGTCCACATGGAGGTGTGCACACTGAACTGTTAGAATGAGTGTGCCCACATGGAGATGTGAACACTGAACTGTTAGAATTAGTGTGTCCACATGGAGGTGTGCACACTGAATTCTTAGAATGAGAGTGTCCACATGGAGGTGTGCACACTGAACTGTTAAAATGAGTGTGTCCACATGGAGGTGTGCACACTGAACTTTTAGAATGAGTGTGTCCCTGTGGAGTTGTGCACACTGTACTGTTAGAATGAGGGTGTCCACATGGAGGTTTGCACACTGAACTGTTAGAATGAGTGTGTCCACATGGAGGTGTGCACACTGAACTGTTAGAATGACTGTGCCCACATGGGGTTAGCACACTGAACTGTTAGAATGAGTGTGTCCCTGTGGAGGTGAGCACACTGAACTGTTAGAATGAGTGTGTCCACATGGAAGTGTGCACACTGAACTGTTAGAATGAGTGTGTCCACATGGAGGTGTGCACACTGAACTGTTAGAATGAGTGTGTCCCTGTGGAGGTGTGCACACTGAACTGTTAGAATGAGTGTTCCACATGGAGGTGTGCACACTGAATTCTTAGAATGAGTGTGTCCACATGGAGGTGTGCACACTGAACTGTTAGAATGAGTGTGTCCACATGGAGGTGTGCACACTGTACTGTTAGAATGACTGTGCCCACATGGGGTTAGCACACTGAACTGTTAGAATGAGTGTGTCCCTGTGGAGGTGAGCACACTGAACTGTTAGAATGAGTGTGTCCACATGGAAGTGTGCACACTGAACTGTTAGAATGAGTGTGTCCACATGGAGGTGTGCACACTGAACTGTTAGAATGAGTGTGTCCCTGTTGAGGTGTGCACACTGAACTGTTAGAATGAGTGTTCCACATGGAGGTGTGCACACTGAATTCTTAGAATGAGTGTGTCCACATGGAGGTGTGCACACTGAACTGTTAGAATGAGTGTGTCCACATGGAGGTGTGCACACTGTACTGTTAGAATGACTGTGCCCACATGGGGTTAGCACACTGAACTGTTAGAATGAGTGTGTCCCTGTGGAGGTGAGCACACTGAACTGTTAGAATGAGTGTGTCCACATGGAGGTGTGCACACTGAACTGTTAGAATGAGTGTGTCCACATGGAGGTGTGCACACTGAACTGTTAGAATGAGTGTGTCCCTGTGGAGGTGTGCACACTGAACTGTTAGAATGAGTGTGCCCACATGGAGGTTTGCACACTGAACTGTTAGAATGAGTGTGCCCACATGGAAGTGTGCACACTGAACTGTTAGAATGAGTGTGCCCACATGGAGGTGTGCACACAGAACTGTTAGAATGAGTGTGCCCACATGGAGGTGTGCACACTGAACTGTTAGAATGAGTGTGTCCACATGGAGGTGTGCACACTGAACTGTTAGAATGAGTGTGCCCACATGGAGGTGTGCAGACTGAACTGTTAGACTGAGTGTGCCCACATGGAGGTGTGCACACTGAACTGTTAGAATGAGTGTGCCCACATGGAGGTGTGAACACTGAACTGTTAGAATGAGTGTGCCCACATGGAGGTGTGCACACTGAACTGTTAGAATGAGTGTGCCCACATGGAGGTGAGCACACTGAACTGTGAGAATGAGTGTGTCCACATGGAGGTGTGCACACTGAACTGTTAGAATGAGTGTGTCCCTGTGGAGGTGTGCACACTGAAATATTAGAATGAGTGTGTCCACATGGAGGTGTGCACACTGAACTGTTAGAATGAGTGTGTCCACATGGAGGTGTGCACACTTAACTGTTAGAATGAGTGTGTCCACTTGGAGGTGTGCACACTGAACTGTTAGAATGAGTGTGCACACATGGAGGTGTGCACACTGTACTGTTAGAATGAGTGTGCCCACATGGAGGTGTGAACACTGAACTGTTAGAATGAGTGTGCCCACATGGAGGTGTGCACACTGAACTGTTAGAATGAGTGTGCCCACATGTATTTGGGCACACTGAACTGTTAGAATGAGTGTGTCCAAATGGAGGTGTGCACACTGAACTGTTAGAATGAGTGTGTCCCTGTGGAGGTGTGCACACTGAAATGTTAGAATGAATGTGTCCACATGGAGGTGTGAACACTGAACTGTTAGAATGAGTGTGCCCACATGGAGGTGTGCACACTGAACTGTTAGAATGAGTGTGTCCACATGGCGGTGTGCACACTGAACTGTTAGAATGAGTGTGTCCCTGTGGAGGTGTGCACACTGAAATGTTAGAATGAGTGTGTCCACATGGAGGTGTGCACACTGAACTGTTAGAATGAGTGTGCCCACATGGAGATGTGAACACTGAACTGTTAGAATTAGTGTGTCCACATGGAGGTGTGCACACTGAATTCTTAGAATGAGAGTGTCCACATGGAGGTGTGCACACTGAACTGTTAAAATGAGTGTGTCCACATGGAGGTGTGCACACTGAACTTTTAGAATGAGTGTGTCCCTGTGGAGTTGTGCACACTGTACTGTTAGAATGAGGGTGTCCACATGGAGGTTTGCACACTGAACTGTTAGAATGAGTGTGTCCACATGGAGGTGTGCACACTGAACTGTTAGAATGACTGTGCCCACATGGGGTTAGCACACTGAACTGTTAGAATGAGTGTGTCCCTGTGGAGGTGAGCACACTGAACTGTTAGAATGAGTGTGTCCACATGGAAGTGTGCACACTGAACTGTTAGAATGAGTGTGTCCACATGGAGGTGTGCACACTGAACTGTTAGAATGAGTGTGTCCCTGTGGAGGTGTGCACACTGAACTGTTAGAATGAGTGTTCCACATGGAGGTGTGCACACTGAATTCTTAGAATGAGTGTGTCCACATGGAGGTGTGCACACTGAACTGTTAGAATGAGTGTGTCCACATGGAGGTGTGCACACTGTACTGTTAGAATGACTGTGCCCACATGGGGTTAGCACACTGAACTGTTAGAATGAGTGTGTCCCTGTGGAGGTGAGCACACTGAACTGTTAGAATGAGTGTGTCCACATGGAAGTGTGCACACTGAACTGTTAGAATGAGTGTGTCCACATGGAGGTGTGCACACTGAACTGTTAGAATGAGTGTGTCCCTGTGGAGGTGTGCACACTGAACTGTTAGAATGAGTGTTCCACATGGAGGTGTGCACACTGAATTCTTAGAATGAGTGTGTCCACATGGAGGTGTGCACACTGAACTGTTAGAATGAGTGTGTCCACATGGAGGTGTGCACACTGTACTGTTAGAATGACTGTGCCCACATGGGGTTAGCACACTGAACTGTTAGAATGAGTGTGTCCCTGTGGAGGTGAGCACACTGAACTGTTAGAATGAGTGTGTCCACATGGAAGTGTGCACACTGAACTGTTAGAATGAGTGTGTCCACATGGAGGTGTGCACACTGAACTGTTAGAATGAGTGTGTCCCTGTGGAGGTGTGCACACTGAACTGTTAGAATGAGTGTTCCACATGGAGGTGTGCACACTGAATTCTTAGAATGAGTGTGTCCACATGGAGGTGTGCACACTGAACTGTTAGAATGAGTGTGTCCACATGGAGGTGTGCACACTGAACTTTTAGAATGAGTGTGTCCCTGTGGAGTTGTGCACACTGTACTGTTAGAATGAGTGTGTCCACATGGAGGTGTGCACACTGAACTGTTAGAATGAGTGTGTCCACATGGAATGTGCACACTGAACTGTTAGAATGAGTGTGTCCACATGGAGGTGTGCACACTGAACTGTTAGAATGAGTGTGTCCCTGTGGAGGTGTGCACACTGAACTGTTAGAATAAGTGTGTCCACATGGAGGTGTGCACACTGAACTGTTAGAATGAGTGTGTCCCTGTGGAGGTGTGCACACTGAAATGTTAGAATGAGTGTGTCCACATGGAGGTGTGCACACTGAAGTGTTAGAATTTGTCCACATGGAGGTGTGCACACTGAATTGTTAGAATGAGTGTGTCCACATGGAGGTGTGCACACTGAACTGTTAGAATGAGTGTGCCCACATGGATGTGTGCATTCTGAACTGTTAGAATGAGAGTGCCCACATGGAGGTGTGCACACTGAACTGTTAGAATGAGTGTGCCCACATGGAGGTGTGCACACTGAACTGTTAGAATGAGTGTGCCCACATGGAGGTGTGCACACTGAACTGTGAGAATGACTGTGCCCACATGGAGGTGTGCACTTTGAACTGTTAGAATGAGTGTGTCCACATGGAGGTGTGCACACTGAACTGTTAGAATGAGTGTGCCCACATGGAGGTGTGCACACTGAACTGTTAGAATGAGTGTGTCCACATGGAGGTGTGCACACTGAACTGTTAGAATGAGTGTGCCCACATGGAGGTGTGCAGACTGAACTGTTAGAATGAGTGTGCCAACATGGAGGTGTGCACACTGAACTGTTAGAATGAGTGTGCCCACATGGAGGTGTGAACACTGAACTGTTAGAATGAGTGTGCCCACATGGAGGTGTGCACACTGAACTGTTAGAATGAGTGTGCCCACATGGAGGTGAGCACACTGAACTGTGAGAATGAGTGTGTCCACATGGAGGTGTGCACACTGATCTGTTAGAATTAGTGTGTCCCTGTGGAGGTGTGCACACTGAAATGTTAGAATGAGTGTGTCCACATGGAGGTGTGCACACTGAACTGTTAGAATGAGTGTGTCCACATGGAGGTGTGCACACTTAACTGTTAGAATGAGTGTGTCCACTTGGAGGTGTGCACACTGAACTGTTAGAATGAGTGTGCACACATGGAGGTGTGCACACTGTACTGTTAGAATGAGTGTGCCCACATGGAGGTGTGAACACTGAACTGTTAGAATGAGTGTGCCCACATGGAGGTGTGCACACTGAACTGTTAGAATGAGTGTGCCCACATGTATGTGGGCACACTGAACTGTTAGAATGAGTGTGTCCAAATGGAGGTGTGCACACTGAACTGTTAGAATGAGTGTGTCCCTGTGGAGGTGTGCACACTGAAATGTTAGAATGAATGTGTCCACATGGAGGTGTGAACACTGAACTGTTAGAATGAGTGTGCCCACATGGAGGTGTGCACACTGAACTGTTAGAATGAGTGTGTCCACATGGAGGTGTGCACACTGAACTGTTAGAATGAGTGTGTCCCTGTGGAGGTGTGCACACTGAAATGTTAGAATGAGTGTGTCCACATGGAGGTGTGCACACTGAACTGTTAGAATGAGTGTGCCCACATGGAGATGTGAACACTGAACTGTTAGAATTAGTGTGTCCACATGGAGGTGTGCACACTGAACTGTTAGAATGACTGTGTCCTCATGAAGGTGTGCACACTGAACTGTTAGAATGAGTGTGTCCACATGGAGGTGTGCACACTGAACTGTGAGAATGACTGTGCCCACATGGAGGTGTGCACTTTGAACTGTTAGAATGAGTGTGTCCACATGGAGGTGTGCACACTGAACTGTTAGAATGAGTGTGTCCACATGGAGGTGTGCACACTGAACTATTAGAATGAGTGTGTCCACATGGAGGTGTGCACACTGAACTGTTAGAATGAGTGTGTCCACATGGAGGTGTGCACACTGAACTGTTAGAATGTGTGTGTCCACATGGAGGTGTGCACACTGAACTGTTAGAATGAGTGTGCCCACATGGAAGTGTGCACACTGAACTGTTAGAATGAGTGTGCCCACATGGAGTTTTGCACACTGAACTGTTAGAATGAGTGTGCCCACATGGAAGTGTGCACACTGAACTGTTAGAATGAGTGTGCCCACATGGAGGTGTGCACACAGAACTGTTAGAATGAGTGTGCCCACATGGAGGTGTGCACACTGAACTGTTAGAATGAGTGTGTCCACATGGAGGTGTGCACACTGAACTGTTAGAATGAGTGTGCCCACATGTTGGTGTGCAGACTGAACTGTTAGAATGAGTGTGCCCACATGGAGGTGTGCACACTGAACTGTTAGAATGAGTGTGCCCACATGGAGGTGTGAACACTGAACTGTTAGAATGAGTGTGCCCACATGGAGGTGTGCACACTGAACTGTTAGAATGAGTGTGCCCACATGGAGGTGAGCACACTGAACTGTGAGAATGAGTGTGTCCACATGGAGGTGTGCACACTGAACTGTTAGAATGAGTGTGTCCCTGTGGAGGTGTGCACACTGAAATATTAGAATGAGTGTGTCCACATGGAGGTGTGCACACTGAACTGTTAGAATGAGTGTGTCCCTGTGGAGGTGTGCACACTGAAATGTTAGAATGAGTGTGTCCACATGGAGGTGTGCACACTGAAGTGTTAGAATTTGTCCACATGGAGGTGTGCACACTGAATTGTTAGAATGAGTGTGTCCACATGGAGGTGTGCACACTGAACTGTTAGAATGAGTGTGCCCACATGGATGTGTGCATTCTGAACTGTTAGAATGAGTGTGCCCACATGGAGGTGTGCACACTGAACTGTTAGAATGAGTGTCCACATGGAGGTGTGCACACTGAACTGTTAGAATGAGTGTGCCCACATGGAGGTGTGCACACTGAACTGTTAGAATGAGTGTGTCCACATGGAGGTGTGCACACTGAACTGTTAGAATGAGTGTGCCCACATGGAGGTATGCACACTGAACTGTTAGAATGAGTGTGTCCACATGGAGGTGTGCACACTGAATTCTTAGAATGAGTGTGTCCACATGGAGGTGTGCACACTGAACTGTTAGAATGAGTGTGTCCACATGGAGGTGTGCACACTGAACTGTTAGAATATGTCAACATGGAGGTGTGCACACTGTATTGTTAGAATGAGTGTGTCCGAATGGAGTTGTGCACACTGAAGTGTTAGAATGACTGTGTCCACATGAAGGTGTGCACACTGAACTGTTAGAATGAGTGTGCCCACATGTAGTTGTGCACATGAACTGTTAGAATGACTGTGTCCCTGTGGAGGTGTGCACACTGAACTGTTAGAATGACTGTGTCCACATGAAGGTGTGCACACTGAACTGTTAGAATGAGTGTGTCCACATGGAGGTGTGCTCACTGAACTGTTAGAATGAGTGTGTCCACATGGAGGTGTGCACACTGAACTTTTAGAATGAGTGTGTCCCTGTGGAGTTGTGCACACTGTACTGTTAGAATGAGTGTGTCCACATGGAGGTGTGCACACTGAACTGTTAGAATGACTGTGCCCACATGGGGTTAGCACACTGAACTGTTAGAATGAGTGTGTCCCTGTGGAGGTGTGCACACTGAACTGTTAGAATGAGTGTGTCCACATGGAAGTGTGCACACTGAACTGTTAGAATGAGTGTGTCCACATGGAGGTGTACACACTGAACTGTTAGAATGAGTGTGTCCCTGTGGAGGTGTGCACACTGAACTGTTAGAATGAGTGTGTCCACATGGAGGTGTGCACACTGAACTGTTAGAATGAGTGTGTCCCTGTGGAGGTGTGCACACTGAAATGTTAGAATGAGTGTGTCCACATGGAGGTGTGCACACTGAAGTGTTAGAATTTGTCCACATGGGGGTGTGCACACTGAATTGTTAGAATGAGTGTGTCCACATGGAGGTGTGCACACTGAACTGTTAGAATTAGTGTGCCCACATGGAGGTGTGCAGACTGAACTGTTAGAATGAGTGTGCCCACAGGGAGGTGTGCACACTGAACTGTTAGAATGAGTGTGCCCACATGGAGGTGTGCATACTGAAATGTTAGAATGAGTGTGCCCACATGGAGGTGTGCACACTGAACTGTTAGAATGAGTGTGTCCACATGGAGGTGTGCACACTGAACTGTTAGAATGAGTGTGCCCACATGGAGGTGTGAACACTGAACTGTAAGAATGAGTGTGCCCACATGGAGGTATGCACACTGAACTGTTAGAATGAGTGTGTCCACATGGAGGTGTGCACACTGAATTCTTAGAATGAGTGTGTCCACATGGAGGTGTGCACACTGAACTGTTAGAATGAGTGTGTCCACATGGAGGTGTGCACACTGAACTTTTAGAATGAGTGTGTCCCTGTGGAGGTGTGCACACTGTACTGTTAGAATGAGTGTGTCCACATGGTGGTGTGCACACTGAACTGTTAGAATGAGTGTGTCCACATGGAGGTGTGCACACTGAACTGTTAGAATGACTGTGCCCACATGGGGTTAGCACACTGAACTGTTAGAATGAGTGTGTCCCTGTGGAGGTGTGCACACTGAACAGTTAGAATGAGTGTGTCCACATGGAAGTGTGCACACTGAACTGTTAGAATGAGTGTGTCCACATGGAGGTGTGCACACTGAACTGTTAGAATGAGTGTGTCCACATGGAGGTATGCACACTGAACTGTTAGAATGAGTGTGCCCACATGGAGGTGTGCACACTGAACTGTTAGAATGAGTGTGCCCACATGGATGTGTGCACACTGAACTGTTAGAATGAGTGTGTCCACATGGAGGTGTGCACACTGAACTGTTAGAATGAGTGTGTCCACATGGAGGTGTGCACACTGAACTGTTAGAATGAGTGTGTCCACATGGAGGTATGCACACTGAACTGTTAGAATGAGTGTGCCCACATGGAGGTGTGCACACTGAACTGTTAGAATGAGTGTGCCCACATGGATGTGTGCACACTGAACTGTTAGAATGAGTGTGTCCACATGGAGGTGTGCACACTGAACTGTTAGAATGAGTGTGTCCCTGTGGAGTGTGCACACTGAAATGTTAGAATGAATGTGTCCACATGGAGGTGTGCACACTGAACTGTTAGAATGAGTGTGCCCACATGGAGGTGTGCAGACTGAACTGTTAGAATGAGTGTGCCCACATGGAGGTGTGCACACTGAACTGTTAGAATGAGTGTGCCCACATGGAGGTGTGAACACTGAACTGTTAGAATGAGTGTGCCCACATGGCGGTGTGCACACTGAACTGTTAGAATGAGTGTGCCCACATGGAGGTGAGCACACTGAACTGTTAGAATGAGTGTGTCCACATGGAGGTGTGCACACTGAACTGTTAGAATGAGTGTGTCCCTGTGGAGGTGTGCACACTGAAATGTTAGAATGAGTGTGTCCACATGGAGGTGTGCACACTGAACTGTTAGAATGAGTTGTCCACATGGAGGTGTGCACACTGAACTGTTAGAATGAGTGTGTCCACATGGAGGTGTGCACACTGAACTGTTAGAATGAGTGTGTCCACTTGGAGGTGTGCACACTGAACTGTTAGAATGAGTGTGCACACATGGAGGTGTGCACACTGAACTTTTAGAATGAGTGTGCCCACATGGAGGTGTGAACACTGAACTGTTAGAATGAGTGTGCCCACATGGATGTGTGCACACTGAACTGTTAGAATGAGTGTGTCCACATGGAGGTGTGCACACTGAACTGTTAGAATGAGTGTGTCCACATGGAGGTGTGCACACTGAACTGTTAGAATGTGTCCACATGGAGGTGTGCACACTGAACTGTTAGAATGAGTGTATCCCTGTGGAGGTGTGCACACTGAACTGTTAGAATGAGTGTGTCCCTGTGGAGGTGTGCATTCTGAAATGTTAGAATGAATGTGTCCACATGGAGGTGTGAACACTGAACTGTTAGAATGAGTTTGCCCACATGGAGGTGTGCACACTGAACTGTTAGAATGAGTGTGTCCACATGGAGGTGTGCACACTGAACTGTTAGAATGAGTGTGTCCCTGTGGAGTTGTGCACACTGAAATGTTAGAATGAGTGTGTCCACATGGAGGTGTGCACACTGAACTGTTAGAATGAGTGTGCCCACATGGAGGTGTGCACACTGAACTGTTAGAATGACTGTGCCCACATGGGAATAGCACACTGAACTGTTAGAATGAGTGTGTCCCTGTGGAGGTGTGCACACTGAACTGTTAGAATGAGTGTGTCCACATGGAAGTGTGCACACTGAACTGTTAGAATGAGTGTGTCCACATGGAGGTGTGCACACTGAACTGTTAGAATGAGTGTGTCCCAGTGGAGGTGTGCACACTGAACTGTTACAATGAGTGTGTCCACATGGAGGTGTGCACACTGAATTCTTAGAATGAGTGTGTCCACATGGAGGTGTGCACACTGAACTGTTAGAATGAGTGTGTCCACATGGAGGTGTGCACACTGAACTTTTAGAATGAGTGTGTCCCTGTGGAGTTGTGCACACTGTACTGTTAGAATGAGTGTGTCCACATGGAGGTGTGCACACTGAACTGTTAGAATGAGTGTGTCACGTGGAGGTGTGCACACTGAACTGTTAGAATGACTGTGCCCACATGGGGTTAGCACACTGAACTGTTAGAATGAGTGTGTCCCTGTGGAGGTATGCACACTGAACTGTTAGAATGAGTGTGTCCACATGGAAGTGTGCACACTGAACTGTTAGAATGAGTGTGTCCACATGTAGGTGTGCACACTGAACTGTTAGAATGAGTGTGTCCCTGTGGAGGTGTGCACACTGAACTGTTAGAATGAGTGTGTCCACATGGAGGTGTGCACACTGAACTGTTAGAATGAGTGTGTCCCTGTGGAGGTGTGCACACTGAAATGTTAGAATGAGTGTGTCCACATGGAGGTGTGCACACTGAAGTGTTAGAATTTGTCCACATGGAGGTGTGCACACTGAATTGTTAGAATGAGTGTGTCCACATGGAGGTGTGCACACTGAACTGTTAGAATGAGTGTGCCCACATGGAGGTGTGCAGACTGAACTGTTAGAATGAGTGTGTCCACATGGAGGTGTGCACACTGAACTGTTAGAATGAGTGTGTCCCTGTGGAGGTGTGCACACTGAACTGTTAGAATGAGTGTGTCCACATGGAGGTGTGCACACTGAACTGTTAGAATGAGTGTGTCCCTGTGGAGGTGTGCACACTGAAATGTTAGAATGAGTGTGCCCACATGGAGGTGTGAACACTGAACTGTTAGAATGAGTGTGCCAACATGGAGGTATGCACACTGAACTGTTAGAATGAGTGTGTCCACATGGAGGTGTGCACACTGAACTGTTAGAATTAGTGTGCCCACATGGAGGTGTGCAGACTGAACTGTTAGAATGAGTGTGTCCACATGGAGGTGTGCACACTGAACTGTTAGAATGAGTGTGCCCACATGGAGGTGTGAACACTGAACTGTTAGAATGAGTGTGCCCACATGGAGGTATGCACACTGAACTGTTAGAATGAGTGTGTCCACATGGAGGTGTGCACACTGAATTCTTAGAATGAGTGTGTCCACATGGAGGTGTGCACACTGAACTGTTAGAATGAGTGTGTCCACATGGTGGTGTGCACACTGAACTTTTAGAATGAGTGTGTCCCTGTGGAGGTGTGCACACTGTACTGTTAGAATGAGTGTGTCCACATGGTGGTGTGCACACTGAACTGTTAGAATGAGTGTGTCCACATGGAGGTGTGCACACTGAACTGTTAGAATGACTGTGCCCACATGGGGTTAGCACACTGAACTGTTAGAATGAGTGTGTCCCTGTGGAGGTGTGCACACTGAACAGTTAGAATGAGTGTGTCCACATGGAAGTGTGCACACTGAACTGTTAGAATGAGTGTGTCCACATGGAGGTGTGAACACTGAACTGTTAGAATGAGTGTGTCCACATGGAGGTATGCACACTGAACTGTTAGAATGAGTGTGCCCACATGGAGGTGTGCACACTGAACTGTTAGAATGAGTGTGCCCACATGGATGTGTGCACACTGAACTGTTAGAATGAGTGTGTCCACATGGAGGTGTGCACACTGAACTGTTAGAATGAGTGTGTCCCTGTGGAGTGTGCACACTGAAATGTTAGAATGAATGTGTCCACATGGAGGTGTGCACACTGAACTGTTAGAATGAGTGTGCCCACATGGAGGTGTGCAGACTGAACTGTTAGAATGAGTGTGCCCACATGGAGGTGTGCACACTGAACTGTTAGAATGAGTGTGTCCACATGGAGGTGTGAACACTGAACTGTTAGAATGAGTGTGCCCACATGGTGGTGTGCACACTGAACTGTTAGAATGAGTGTGCCCACATGGAGGTGAGCACACTGAACTGTTAGAATGAGTGTGTCCACATGGAGGTGTGCACACTGAACTGTTAGAATGAGTGTGTCCCTGTGGAGGTGTGCACACTGAAATGTTAGAATGAGTGTGTCCACATGGAGGTGTGCACACTGAACTGTTAGAATGAGTGTGTCCACATGGAGGTGTGCACACTGAACTGTTAGAATGAGTGTGTCCACATGGAGGTGTGCACACTGAACTGTTAGAATGAGTGTGTCCACTTGGAGGTGTGCACACTGAACTGTTAGAATGAGTGTGCACACATGGAGGTGTGCACACTGAACTTTTAGAATGAGTGTGCCCACATGGAGGTGTGAACACTGAACTGTTAGAATGAGTGTGCCCACATGGATGTGTGCACACTGAACTGTTAGAATGAGTGTGTCCACATGGAGGTGTGCACACTGAACTGTTAGAATGAGTGTGTCCACATGGAGGTGTGCACACAAAACTGTTAGAGTGTGTCCACATGGAGGTGTGCACACTGAACTGTTAGAATGAGTGTGTCCACATGGAAGTGTGCACACTGAACTGTTAGAATGAGTGTGTCCACATGGAGGTGTGCACACTGAACTGTTAGAATGAGTGTGTCCCAGTGGAGGTGTGCACACTGAACTGTTAGAATGAGTGTGTCCACATGGAGGTGTGCACACTGAATTCTTAGAATGAGTGTGTCCACATGGAGGTGTGCACACTGAACTGTTAGAATGAGTGTGTCCACATGGAGGTGTGCACACTGAACTTTTAGAATGAGTGTGTCCCTGTGGAGTTGTGCACACTGTACTGTTAGAATGAGTGTGTCCACATGGAGGTGTGCACACTGAACTGTTAGAATGAGTGTGTCACGTGGAGGTGTGCACACTGAACTGTTAGAATGACTGTGCCCACATGGAGGTGTGCACACTGAATTCTTAGAATGAGTGTGTCCACATGGAGGTGTGCACACTGAACTGTTAGAATGAGTGTGTCCACATGGAAGTGTGCACACTGAACTGTTAGAATGAGTGTGTCCACATGTAGGTGTGCACACTGAACTGTTAGAATGAGTGTGTCCCTGTGGAGGTGTGCACACTGAACTGTTAGAATGAGTGTGTCCACATGGAGGTGTGCACACTGAACTGTTAGAATGAGTGTGTCCCTGTGGAGGTGTGCACACTGAAATGTTAGAATGAGTGTGTCCACATGGAGGTGTGCACACTGAAGTGTTAGAATTTGTCCACATGGAGGTGTGCACACTGAATTGTTAGAATGAGTGTGTCCACATGGAGGTGTGCACACTGAACTGTTAGAATGAGTGTGCCCACATGGAGGTGTGCAGACTGAACTGTTAGAATATGTGTGTCCACATGGAGATGTGCACACTGAACTGTTAGAATGAGTGTGTCCCTGTGGAGGTGTGCACACTGAACTGTTAGAATGAGTGTGTCCACATGGAGGTGTGCACACTGAACTGTTAGAATGAGTGTGTCCCTGTGGAGGTGTGCACACTGAAATGTTAGAATGAGTGTGCCCACATGGAGGTGTGAACACTGAACTGTTAGAATGAGTGTGCCAACATGGAGGTATGCACACTGAACTGTTAGAATGAGTGTGTCCACATGGAGGTGTGCACACTGAACTGTTAGAATTAGTGTGCCCACATGGAGGTGTGCAGACTGAACTGTTAGAATGAGTGTGTCCACATGGAGGTGTGCACACTGAACTGTTAGAATGAGTGTGCCCACATGGAGGTGTGAACACTGAACTGTTAGAATGAGTGTGCCCACATGGAGGTATGCACACTGAACTGTTAGAATGAGTGTGTCCACATGGAGGTGTGCACACTGAATTCTTAGAATGAGTGTGTCCACATGGAGGTGTGCACACTGAACTGTTAGAATGAGTGTGTCCACATGGTGGTGTGCACACTGAACTTTTAGAATGAGTGTGTCCCTGTGGAGGTGTGCACACTGTACTGTTAGAATGAGTGTGTCCACATGGTGGTGTGCACACTGAACTGTTAGAATGAGTGTGTCCACATGGAGGTGTGCACACTGAACTGTTAGAATGACTGTGCCCACATGGGGTTAGCACACTGAACTGTTAGAATGAGTGTGTCCCTGTGGAGGTGTGCACACTGAACAGTTAGAATGAGTGTGTCCACATGGAAGTGTGCACACTGAACTGTTAGAATGAGTGTGTCCACATGGAGGTGTGCACACTGAATTGTTAGAATGAGTGTGTCCACATGGAGGTGTGCACACTGAACTGTTAGAATGAGTGTGCCCACATGGAGGTGTGCAGACTGAACTGTTAGAATGAGTGTGTCCACATGGAGATGTGCACACTGAACTGTTAGAATGAGTGTGTCCCTGTGGAGGTGTGCACACTGAACTGTTAGAATGAGTGTGTCCACATGGAGGTGTGCACACTGAACTGTTAGAATGAGTGTGTCCCTGTGGAGGTGTGCACACTGAAATGTTAGAATGAGTGTGCCCACATGGAGGTGTGAACACTGAACTGTTAGAATGAGTGTGCCAACATGGAGGTATGCACACTGAACTGTTAGAATGAGTGTGTCCACATGGAGGTGTGCACACTGAACTGTTAGAATTAGTGTGCCCACATGGAGGTGTGCAGACTGAACTGTTAGAATGAGTGTGCCCACATGGAGGTGTGCACACTGAACTGTTAGAATGAGTGTGCCCACATGGAGGTGTGAACACTGAACTGTTAGAATGAGTGTGCCCACATGGAGGTATGCACACTGAACTGTTAGAATGAGTGTGTCCACATGGAGGTGTGCACACTGAATTCTTAGAATGAGTGTGTCCACATGGAGGTGTGCACACTGAACTGTTAGAATGAGTGTGTCCACATGGTGGTGTGCACACTGAACTTTTAGAATGAGTGTGTCCCTGTGGAGGTGTGCACACTGTACTGTTAGAATGAGTGTGTCCACATGGTGGTGTGCACACTGAACTGTTAGAATGAGTGTGTCCACATGGAGGTGTGCACACTGAACTGTTAGAATGACTGTGCCCACATGGGGTTAGCACACTGAACTGTTAGAATGAGTGTGTCCCTGTGGAGGTGTGCACACTGAACAGTTAGAATGAGTGTGTCCACATGGAAGTGTGCACACTGAACTGTTAGAATGAGTGTGTCCACATGGAGGTGTGAACACTGAACTGTTAGAATGAGTGTGTCCACATGGAGGTATGCACACTGAACTGTTAGAATGAGTGTGCCCACATGGAGGTGTGCACACTGAACTGTTAGAATGAGTGTGCCCACATGGATGTGTGCACACTGAACTGTTAGAATGAGTGTGTCCACATGGAGGTGTGCACACTGAACTGTTAGAATGAGTGTGTCCCTGTGGAGTGTGCACACTGAAATGTTAGAATGAATGTGTCCACATGGAGGTGTGCACACTGAACTGTTAGAATGAGTGTGCCCACATGGAGGTGTGCAGACTGAACTGTTAGAATGAGTGTGCCCACATGGAGGTGTGCACACTGAACTGTTAGAATGAGTGTGCCCACATGGAGGTGTGAACACTGAACTGTTAGAATGAGTGTGCCCACATGGTGGTGTGCACACTAAACTGTTAGAATGAGTGTGCCCACATGGAGGTGAGCACACTGAACTGTTAGAATGAGTGTGTCCACATGGAGGTGTGCACACTGAACTGTTAGAATGAGTGTGTCCCTGTGGAGGTGTGCACACTGAAATGTTAGAATGAGTGTGTCCACATGGAGGTGTGCACACTGAACTGTTAGAATGAGTGTGTCCACATGGAGGTGTGCACACTGAACTGTTAGAATGAGTGTTTCCACATGGAGGTGTGCACACTGAACTGTTAGAATGAGTGTGTCCACTTGGAGGTGTGCACACTGAACTGTTAGAATGAGTGTGCACACATGGAGGTGTGCACACTGAACTTTTAGAATGAGTGTGCCCACATGGATGTGTGCACACTGAACTGTTAGAATGAGTGTGTCCACATGGAGGTGTGCACACTGAACTGTTAGAATGAGTGTGTCCACATGGAGGTGTGCACACTGAACTGTTAGAGTGTGTCCACATGGAGGTGTGCACATTGAACTGTTAGAATGAGTGTATCCCTGTGGAGGTGTGCACACTGAACTGTTAGAATGAGTGTGTCCCTGTGGAGGTGTGCACACTGAAATGTTAGAATGAATGTGTCCACATGGAGGTGTGAACACTGAACTGTTAGAATGAGTTTGCCCACATGGAGGTGTGCACACTGAACTGTTAGAATGAGGGTGTCCACATGGAGGTGTGCACACTGAACTGTTAGAATGAGTGTGTCCCTGTGGAGTTGTGCACACTGAAATGTTAGAATGAGTGTGTCCACATGGAGGTGTGCACACTGAACTGTTAGAATGAGTGTGCCCACATGGAGGTGTGCACACTGAACTGTTAGAATGACTGTGCCCACATGGGATTAGCACACTGAACTGTTAGAATGAGTGTGTCCCTGTGGAGGTGTGCACACTGAACTGTTAGAATGAGTGTGTCCACATGGAAGTGTGCACACTGAACTGTTAGAATGAGTGTGTCCACATATAGGTGTGCACACTGAACTGTTAGAATGAGTGTGTCCCTGTGGAGGTGTGCCCACTGAACTGTTAGAATGAGTGTGTCCACATGGAGGTGTGCACACTGAATTCTTAGAGTGAGTGTGTCCACATGGAGGTGTGCACACTGAACTGTTAGAATGAGTGTGTCCACATGGAGGTGTGCACACTGAACTTTTAGAATGAGTGTGTCCCTGTGGAGTTGTGCACACTGTACTGTTAGAATGAGTGTGTCCACATGGAGGTGTGCACACTGAACTGTTAGAATGAGTGTGTCCACATGGAGGTGTGCACACTGAACTGTTAGAATGACTGTGCCCACATGGGGTTAGCACACTGAACTGTTAGAATGAGTGTGTCCCTGTGGAGGTGTGCACACTGAACTGTTAGAATGAGTGTGTCCACATGGAAGTGTGCACACTGAACTGTTAGAATGAGTGTGTCCACATGGAGGTGTGCACACTGAACTGTTAGAATGAGTGTGTCCCTGTGGAGGTGTGCACACTGAACTGTTAGAATGAGTGTGTCCACATGGAGGTGTGCACACTGAACTGTTAGAATGAGTGTGTCCCTGTGGAGGTGTGCACACTGAAATGTTAGAATGAGTGTGTCCACATGGAGGTGTGCACACTGAAGTGTTAGAATTTGTCCACATGGAGGTGTGCACACTGAATTGTTAGAATGAGTGTGTCCACATGGAGGTGTGCACACTGAACTGTTAGAATTAGTGTGCCCACATGGAGGTGTGCAGACTGAACTGTTAGAATGAGTGTGCCCACAGGGAGGTGTGCACACTGAACTGTTAGAATGAGTGTGCCCACATGGAGGTGTGCACGCTGAACTGTTAGAAAGAGTGCGCCCACATGGAGATGTGCACGCTGAACTGTTAGAATGAGTGTGTCCACATGGAGGTGTGCACACTGAACTGTTAGAATGAGTGTGCCCACATGGAGGTGTGAACACTGAACTGTTAGAATGAGTGTGCCCACATGGAGGTATGCACACTGAACTGTTAGAATGAGTGTGTCCACATGGAGGTGTGCACACTGAACTGTTAGAATGACTGTGCCCACATGGTGTTAGCACACTGAACTGTTAGAATGAGTGTGTCCCTGTGGAGGTGTGCACACTGAACAGTTAGAATGAGTGTGTCCACATGGAAGTGTGCACACTGAACTGTTAGAATGAGTGTGTCCACATGGAGGTGTGCACACTGAACTGTTAGAATGAGTGTGTCCACATGGAGGTGTGCACACTGAACTGTTAGAATGAGTGTGTCCCTGTGGAGGTGTGCACACTGAACTGTTAGAATGAGTGTGTCCACATGGAGGTGTGCACACTGAACTGTTAGAATGAGTGTGTCCACATGGAGGTGTGCACACTGAACTTTTAGAATGAGTGTGTCCCTGTGGAGTTGTGCACACTGTACTGTTAGAATGAGTGTGTCCACATGGAGGTGTGCACACTGAACTGTTAGAATGAGTGTGTCCACATGGAGGTGTGCACACTGAACTGTTAGAATGACTGTGCCCACATGGGGTTAGCACACTGAACTGTTAGAATGAGTGTGTCCCTTTGGAGGTGTGCACACTGAACTGTTAGAATGAGTGTGTCCACATGGAAGTGTGCACACTGAACTGTTAGAATGAGTGTGTCCACATGGAGGTGTGCACACTGAACTGTTAGAATGAGTGTGTCCCTGTGGAGGTGTGCACACTGAACTGTTAGAATGAGTGTGTCCACATGGAGGTGTGCACACTGAACTGTTAGAATGAGTGTGCCCACATGGAGGTGTGAACACTGAACTGTTAGAATGAGTGTGCCCACATGGAGGTATGCACACTGAACTGTTAGAATGAGTGTGTCCACATGGAGGTGTGCACACTGAATTCTTAGAATGAGTGTGTCCACATGGAGGTGTGCACACTGAACTGTTAGAATGAGTGTGTCCACATGGAGGTGTGCACACTGAACTTTTAGAATGAGTGTGTCCCTGTGGAGGTGTGCACACTGTACTGTTAGAATGAGTGTGTCCACATGGAGGTGTGCACACTGAACTGTTAGAATGAGTGTGTCCACATGGAGGTGTGCACACTGAACTGTTAGAATGACTGTGCCCACATGGGGTTAGCACACTGAACTGTTAGAATGAGTGTGTCCCTGTGGAGGTGTGCACACTGAACAGTTAGAATGAGTGTGTAAACATGGAAGTGTGCACACTGAACTGTTAGAATGAGTGTGTCCACATGGAGGTGTGCACACTGAACTGTTAGAATGAGTGTGTCCACATGGAGGTGTGCACACAGAACTGTTAGAATGAGTGTGTCCACATGGAGGTGTGCACACTGAACTGTTAGAATGAGTGTGTCCACATGGAGGTGTGCACACTGAACTGTTAGAATGAGTGTGCCCACATGGAGGTGTGCACACTGAACTGTTAGAATGAGTGTGCCCACATGGAGGTGTGCACACTGAACTGTTAGAATGAGTGTGTCCACATGGAGGTGTGCACACTCAACTGTTAGAATGAGTGTGTCCACATGGAGGTGTGCACACTGAACTGTTAGAATGAGTGTGTCCACATGGAGTTGTGCACACTGAACTGTTAGAATGAGTGTGCCCACATGGAGGTGTGCACACTGAACTGTTAGAATGAGTGTGCCCACATGGAGGTGTGAACACTGAACTGTTAGAATGAGTGTGCCCACATGGTGGTGTGCACACTGAACTGTTAGAATGAGTGTGCCCACATGGAGGTGAGCACACTGAACTGTTAGAATGAGTGTGTCCACATGGAGGTGTGCACACTGAACTGTTAGAATGAGTGTGTCCCTGTGGAGGTGTGCACACTGAAATGTTAGAATGAGTGTGTCCACATGGAGGTGTGCACACTGAACTGTTAGAATGAGTGTGTCCACATGGAGGTGTGCACACTGAACTGTTAGAATGAGTGTGTCCACATGGAGGTGTGCACACTGAACTGTTAGAATGAGTGTGTCCACTTGGAGGTGTGCACACTGAACTGTTAGAATGAGTGTGCACACATGGAGGTGTGCACACTGAACTTTTAGAATGAGTGTGCCCACATGGAGGTGTGAACACTGAACTGTTAGAATGAGTGTGTCCACATGGATGTGTGCACACTGAACTGTTAGAATGAGTGTGTCCACATGGAGGTGTGCACACTGAACTGTTAGAATGAGTGTGTCCACATGGAGGTGTGCACACTGAACTGTTAGAGTGTGTCCACATGGAGGTGTGCACATTGAACTGTTAGAATGAGTGTATCCCTGTGGAGGTGTGCACACTGAACTGTTAGAATGAGTGTGTCCCTGTGGAGGTGTGCACACTGAAATGTTAGAATGAAAGTGTCCACATGGAGGTGTGAACACTGAACTGTTAGAATGAGTTTGCCCACATGGAGGTGTGCACACTGAACTGTTAGAATGAGTGTGTCCACATGGAGGTGTGCACACTGAACTGTTAGAATGAGTGTGTCCCTGTGGAGTTGTGCACACTGAAATGTTAGAATGAGTGTGTCCACATGGAGGTGTGCACACTGAACTGTTAGAATGAGTGTGCCCACATGGAGGTGTGCACACTGAACTGTTAGAATGACTGTGCCCACATGGGATTAGCACACTGAACTGTTAGAATGAGTGTGTCCCTGTGGAGGTGTGCACACTGAACTGTTAGAATGAGTGTGTCCACATGGAAGTGTGCACACTGAACTGTTAGAATGAGTGTGTCCACATGGAGGTGTGCACACTGAACTGTTAGAATGAGTGTGTCCCTGTGGAGGTGTGCACACTGAACTGTTAGAATGAGTGTGTCCACATGGAGGTGTGCACACTGAATTCTTAGAATGAGTGTGTCCACATGGAGGTGTGCACACTGAACTGTTAGAATGAGTGTGTCCACATGGAGGTGTGCACACTGAACTTTTAGAATGAGTGTGTCCCTGTGGAGTTGTGCACACTGTACTGTTAGAATGAGTGTGTCCACATGGAGGTGTGCACACTGAACTGTTAGAATGAGTGTGTCCACATGGAGGTGTGCACACTGAACTGTTAGAATGACTGTGCCCACATGGGGTTAGCACACTGAACTGTTAGAATGAGTGTGTCCCTGTGGAGGTGTGCACACTGAACTGTTAGAATGAGTGTGTCCACATGGAAGTGTGCACACTGAACTGTTAGAATGAGTGTGTCCACATGGAGGTGTGCACACTGAACTGTTAGAATGAGTGTGTCCCTGTGGAGGTGTGCACACTGAACTGTTAGAATGAGTGTGTCCACATGGAGGTGTGCACACTGAACTGTTAGAATGAGTGTGTCCCTGTGGAGGTGTGCACACTGAAATGTTAGAATGAGTGTGTCCACATGGAGGTGTGCACACTGAAGTGTTAGAATTTGTCCACATGGAGGTGTGCACACTGAATTGTTAGAATGAGTGTGTCCACATGGAGGTGTGCACACTGAACTGTTAGAATTAGTGTGCCCACATGGAGGTGTGCAGACTGAACTGTTAGAATGAGTGTGCCCACAGGGAGGTGTGCACACTGAACTGTTAGAATGAGTGTGCCCACATTGAGGTGTGCACGCTGAACTGTTAGAATGAGTGTGCCCACATGGAGATGTGCACGCTGAACTGTTAGAATGAGTGTGTCCACATGGAGGTGTGCACACTGAACTGTTAGAATGAGTGTGCCCACATGGAGGTGTGAACACTGAACTGTTAGAATGAGTGTGCCCACATGGAGGTATGCACACTGAACTGTTAGAATGAGTGTGTCCACATGGAGGTGTGCACACTGAACTGTTAGAATGACTGTGCCCACATGGTGTTAGCACACTGAACTGTTAGAATGAGTGTGTCCCTGTGGAGGTGTGCACACTGAACAGTTAGAATGAGTGTGTCCACATGGAAGTGTGCACACTGAACTGTTAGAATGAGTGTGTCCACATGGAGGTGTGCACACTGAACTGTTAGAATGAGTGTGTCCACATGGAGGTGTGCACACTGAACTGTTAGAATGAGTGTGTCCCTGTGGAGGTGTGCACACTGAACTGTTAGAATGAGTGTGTCCACATGGAGGTGTGCACACTGAACTGTTAGAATGAGTGTGTCCACATGGAGGTGTGCACACTGAACTGTTAGAATGAGTGTGTCCCTGTGGAGTTGTGCACACTGTACTGTTAGAATGAGTGTGTCCACATGGAGGTGTGCACACTGAACTGTTAGAATGAGTGTGTCCACATGGAGGTGTGCACACTGAACTGTTAGAATGACTGTGCCCACATGGGGTTAGCACACTGAACTGTTAGAATGAGTGTGTCCCTTTGGAGGTGTGCACACTGAACTGTTAGAATGAGTGTGTCCACATGGAAGTGTGCACACTGAACTGTTAGAATGAGTGTGTCCACATGGAGGTGTGCACACTGAACTGTTAGAATGAGTGTGTCCCTGTGGAGGTGTGCACACTGAACTGTTAGAATGAGTGTGTCCACATGGAGGTGTGCACACTGAACTGTTAGAATGAGTGTGCCCACATGGAGGTGTGAACACTGAACTGTTAGAATGAGTGTGCCCACATGGAGGTATGCACACTGAACTGTTAGAATGAGTGTGTCCACATGGAGGTGTGCACACTGAATTCTTAGAATGAGTGTGTCCACATGGAGGTGTGCACACTGAACTGTTAGAATGAGTGTGTATACATGGAGGTGTGCACACTGAACTTTTAGAATGAGTGTGTCCCTGTGGAGGTGTGCACACTGTACTGTTAGAATGAGTGTGTCCACATGGAGTTGTGCACACTGAACTGTTAGAATGAGTGTGTCCACATGGAGGTGTGCACACTGAACTGTTAGAATGACTGTGCCCACATGGGGTTAGCACACTGAACTGTTAGAATGAGTGTGTCCCTGTGGAGGTGTGCACACTGAACAGTTAGAATGAGTGTGTAAACATGGAAGTGTGCACACTGAACTGTTAGAATGAGTGTGTCCACCTGGAGGTGTGCACACTGAACTGTTAGAATGAGTGTGTCCACATGGAGGTGTGCACACAGAACTGTTAGAATGAGTGTGTCCACATGGAGGTGTGCACACTCAACTGTTAGAATGAGTGTGTCCACATGGAGGTGTGCACACTGAACTGTTAGAATGAGTGTGTCCACATGGAGTTGTGCACACTGAACTGTTAGAATTAGTGTATCCCTGTGGAGATGTGCACACTGAACTGTTAGAATGAGTGTGTCCACATGGAGGTGTGCACACTTAACTGTTAGAATGAGTGTGTCCACATGGAGGTGTGCACACTGAACTGTTAGAATATGTCCACATGGAGGTGTGCACACTGTATTGTTAGAATGAGTGTGTCCACATGGAGTTGTGCACACTGAAGTGTTAGAATGACTGTGTCCACATGAAGGTGTGCACACTGAACTGTTAGAATGAGTGTGCCCACATGTAGTTGTGCACATGAACTGTTAGAATGACTGTGTACACATGGAGGTGTGCACACTGAACTGTTAGAATGACTGTGCCCACATGGAGGTGTGCACTTTGAACTGTTAGAATGACTGTGTCCCTGTGGAGGTGTGCACACTGAACTGTTAGAATGTGTGTGTCCACATGGAGGTGTGCACACTGAACTGTTAGAATGAGTGTGTCCACATGGAGGTGTGCACACTGAACTGTTAGAATGAGTTTGCCCACATGGAGGTGTGCAGACTGAACTGTTAGAATGAGTGTGCCCACAAGGAGGTTAGCACACTGAAATGTTAGAATGAGTGTGCCCACATGGAGGTGTTCACACTGAACTGTTAGAATGAGGGTGCCCACATGGAGGTGTGAACACTGAACTGTTAGAATGAGTGTGCCCACATGGAGGTGTGTACACTGAACTGTTAGAATGAGTGTGCCCACATGGAGGTGTGCACACTGAACTGTTAGAATGAGTGTGTCCACATGGAGGTGTGCACACTGAACTTTTAGAATGAGTGTGTCCCTGTGGAGTTGTGCACACTGTACTGTTAGAATGAGTGTGTCCACATGGAGGTGTGCACACTGAACTGTTAGAATGAGTGTGTCCACATGGAGGTGTGCACACTGAATTGTTAGAATGACTGTGCCCACATGGGGTTAGCACACTGAACTGTTAGAATGAGTGTGTCCCTGTGGAGGTGTGCACACTGAACTGTTAGAATGAGTGTGTCCACATGGAAGTGTGCACACTGAACTGTTAGAATGAGTGTGTCCACATGGAGGTGTGCACACTGAACTGTTAGAATGACTGTGCCCACATGGGGTTAGCACACTGAACTGTTAGAATGAGTGTGTTCCTGTGGAGTTGTGCACACTGAACTGTTAGAATGAGTGTGTCCACATGGATGTGTGCACACTGAACTGTTAGAATGAGTGTGTCCACATGGAAGTGTGCACACTGAACTGTTAGAATGAGTGTGTCCCTGTGGAGGTGTGCACACTGAACTGTTAGAATAAGTGTGTCCACATGGAGGTGTGCACACTGAACTGTTAGAATGAGTGTGTCCCTGTGGAGGTGTGCACACTGAAATGTTAGAATGAGTGTGTCCACATGGAGGTGTGCACACTGAAGTGTTAGAATTTGTCCACATGGAGGTGTGCACACTGAATTGTTAGAATGAGTGTGTCCACATGGAGGTGTGCACACTGAACTGTTAGAATGAGTGTGCCCACATGGAGGTGTGCACACTGAACTGTTAGAATGAGTGTGCCCACATGGAGGTGTGCACACTGAACTGTTAGAATGAGTGTGCCCACATGGAGGTGTGCACACTGAACTGTTAGAATGAGTGTGTCCACATGGAGGTGTGCACACTGAACTGTTAGAATGAGTGTGCCCACATGGAGGTGTGAACACTGAACTGTTAGAATGAGTGTGCCCACATGGAGGTATGCACACTGAACTGTTAGAATGAGTGTGTCCACATGGAGGTGTGCACACTGAATTCTTAGAATGAGTGTGTCCACATGGAGGTGTGCAGACTGAAATGTTAGAATGAGTGTGTCCACATGGAGGTGTGCACACTGAACTGTTAGAATATTTCAACATGGAGGTGTGCACACTGTATTGTTAGAATGAGTGTGTCCACATGGAGTTGTGCACACTGAAGTGTTAGAATGACTGTGTCCACATGAAGGTGTGCACACTGAACTGTTAGAATGAGTGTGCCCACATGTAGTTGTGCACATGAACTGTTAGAATGACTGTGTACACATGGAGGTGTGCACACTGAACTGTTAGAATGACTGTGCCCACATGGAGGTGTGCACTTTGAACTGTTAGAATGACTGTGTCCCTGTGGAGGTGTGCACACTGAACTGTTAGAATGACTGTGTCCACATGAAGGTGTGCACACTGAACTATTAGAATGAGTGTGTTCACATGGTGGTGTGCACACTGAACTGTTAGAATGACTGTGACCACATGGAGGTGTGCACTTTGAACTGTTAGAATGAGTGTGTCCACATGGAGGTGTGCACAGTGAACTGTTAGAATGAGTGTGTCCACATGGAGGTGTGCACACTGAACTGTTAGAATGAGTGTGTCCACATGGAGATGTGCACACTGAACTGATAGAATGTGTGTGTCCACATGGAGGTGTGCACACTGAACTGTTAGAATGACTGTGCCCACATGGAAGTGTGCACACTGAACTGTTAGAATGAGTGTGCCCACATGGAGGTGTGCACACTGAACTGTTAGAATGAGTGTGCCCACATGGAAGTGTGCACACTGAACTGTTAGAATGAGTGTGCCCACATGGAGGTGTGCACACTGAACTGTTAGAATGAGTGTGCCCACATGGAGGTGTGAACACTGAACTGTTAGAATGAGTGTGCCCACATGGAGGTGTGCACACTGAACTGTTAGAATGAGTGTGCCCACATGGATGTGTGCACACTGAACTGTTAGAATGAGTGTGTCCACATGGAGGTGTGCACACTGAACTGTTGGAATGAGTGTGTCCCTGTGGAGGTGTGCACACTGAAATGTTAGAATGAATGTGTCCACATGGAGGTGTGAACACTGAACTGTTAGAATGAGTTTGCCCACATGGAGGTGTGCACACTGAACTGTTAGAATGAGTGTGTCCACATGGAGGTGTGCACACTGAACTGATAGAATGAGTGTGTCCCTGTGGAGGTGTGCACACTAAAATGTTAGAATGAGTGTGTCCACATGGAGGTGTGCACACTGAACTGTTAGAATGAGTGTGCCCACATGGAGGTGTGAACACTGAACTGTTAGAATTAGTGTGTCCACATGGAGGTGTGCACACTGAATTCTTAGAATGAGTGTGTCCACATGGAGTTGTGCACACTGAACTGTTAAATTAGTGTGTCCACATGGAGGTGTGCACACTGAACTTTTAGAATGAGTGTGTCCCTGTGGAGTTGTGCACACTGTACTGTTAGAATGAGTGTGTCCACATGGAGGTGTGCACACTGAACTGTTAGAATGAGTGTGTCCACATGGAGGTGTGCACACTGAAGTGTTAGAATGACTGTGCCCACATAGGATTAGCACACTGAACTGTTAGAATGAGTGTGTCCCTGTGGAGGTGTGCACAATGAAGTGTTAGAATGAGTGTGTCCACATGGAAGTGTGCACACTGAACTGTTAGAATGAGTGTGTCCACATGGAGGTGTGCACACTGAACTGTTAGAATGAGTGTGTCCCTGTGGAGGTGTGCACACTGAACTGTTAGAATGAGTGTGTCCACATGGAGGTGTGCACACTGAATTCTTAGAATGAGTGTGTCCACATGGAGGTGTGCACACTGAACTGTTAGAATGAGTGTGTCCACATGGAGGTGTGCACACTGAACTTTTAGAATGAGTGTGTCCCTGTGGAGTTGTGCACACTGTACTGTTAGAATGAGTGTGTCCACATGGCGGTATGCACACTGAACTGTTAGAATGACTGTGCCCACATGGGGTTAGCACACTGAACTGTTAGAATGAGTGTGTCCCTGTGGAGGTGTGCACACTGAACTGTTAGAATGAGTGTGTCCACATGGAAGTGTGCACACTGAACTGTTAGAATGAGTGTGCCCACATGGAGGTGTGCACACTGAACTGTTAGAATGAGTGTGCCCACATGGAGGTGTGCACACTGAACTGTTAGAATGAGTGTGTCCACATGGAGGTGTGCACACTGAACTGTTAGAATGAGTGTGCCCACATGGAGGTGTGAACACTGAACTGTTAGAATGAGTGTGCCCACATGGAGGTATGCACACTGAACTGTTAGAATGAGTGTGTCCACATGGAGGTGTGCACACTGAATTCTTAGAATGAGTGTGTCCACATGGAGGTGTGCAGACTGAAATGTTAGAATGAGTGTGTCCACATGGAGGTGTGCACACTGAACTGTTAGAATATTTCAACATGGAGGTGTGCACACTGTATTGTTAGAATGAGTGTGTCCACATGGAGTTGTGCACACTGAAGTGTTAGAATGACTGTGTCCACATGAAGGTGTGCACACTGAACTGTTAGAATGAGTGTGCCCACATGTAGTTGTGCACATGAACTGTTAGAATGACTGTGTACACATGGAGGTGTGCACACTGAACTGTTAGAATGACTGTGCCCACATGGAGGTGTGCACTTTGAACTGTTAGAATGACTGTGTCCCTGTGGAGGTGTGCACACTGAACTGTTAGAATGACTGTGTCCACATGAAGGTGTGCACACTGAACTGTTAGAATGAGTGTGTTCACATGGTGGTGTGCACACTGAACTGTTAGAATGACTGTGCCCACATGGAGGTGTGCACTTTGAACTGTTAGAATGAGTGTGTCCACATGGAGGTGTGCACAGTGAACTGTTAGAATGAGTGTGTCCACATGGAGGTGTGCACACTGAACTGTTAGAATGAGTGTGTCCACATGGAGGTGTGCACACTCAACTGTTAGAATGAGTGTGTCCACATGGAGGTGTGCACACTGAACTGTTAGAATGAGTGTGTCCACATGGAGTTGTGCACACTGAACTGTTAGAATTAGTGTATCCCTGTGGAGATGTGCACACTGAACTGTTAGAATGAGTGTGTCCACATGGAGGTGTGCACACTTAACTGTTAGAATGAGTGTGTCCACATGGAGGTGTGCACACTGAACTGTTAGAATATGTCCACATGGAGGTGTGCACACTGTATTGTTAGAATGAGTGTGTCCACATGGAGTTGTGCACACTGAAGTGTTAGAATGACTGTGTCCACATGAAGGTGTGCACACTGAACTGTTAGAATGAGTGT